>NW_013674060.1:14598-20578 GCF_000517525.1 Limulus polyphemus
TACTAATTGGTATATTCTCTGTAGGAGGAAGATTAATTTGTAACCGAGGTGGATACGGCTGATATCAAACGTTGAAGTTCTACTTAATTGGTATATTCTCTGTGGAGGAAGATTAATTTGTAACCGAGGTGAGATACGGCTGATATCAAACATTGAAGTCACAATTGGTATATTCTCTGTGGAGGAAGATTAAATTGTAACCGAGGTGAGATACGGCTGATATCAAACGTTGAAGTCACAATTGGTATATTCTCTGTGGAGGAAGATTAATTTGTAACCGAGGTGAGATACGGCTGATATCAAACGTTAAAGTCACAATTGGTATCATGTCTACTTTTAACTTCATGTAAATCGTCTTAACTAAAGAATAATTTATGATTTTTCAGACTTGTATCGTGCTGCTATTTAGTTTCACGTCTTTCAGATTATAACGACAACTCTCTTCGACTCAAATTATTTCGCGAAACAGTCTAAGTAATGAAATAAGTAAATATAAACAAGTAAAATTTAAACTAATCACCCACATAATCTTATTACTGGAATAAAACATTCTATCAGTTATGAGCAAAATAAAATTGAGTCAGAAAAAAAAAAGGCTCAATTAGCATGTATTAAGACCTAAAACTATCCAATATAAATAAATAAATTACTGACTGCCAAAGAGAGTATACAAACCCTTCAATCAACAACACTACTCCATAGTGAATAGCATACTTAATTCACATTGGTTAGATTTAAGTGAGACAAATTGGTTTCCGTTTGTTGGTTGGCTAAATGAAGTATTCAAATTCTAGACCATGATTTAGCCTACGACAAGTTGGTTCTACTCTGATGACAATCCAAATAGTTGTCCGTCGACAGCGACTCATTAACTGAGTGAAGCACGTGACTAGATTAGAAAATCGGATGTCGACTGCTAGACATGCAGTAAAGATATTCAGCCCACGATCTCACAATTGGTGTATATGAACTGAATCAACTAATCATTCTGCTTTTGATGTATGTAAAAATTAGCACTGTCTTTGTTCCACTACAGAGGTCGCATTTGTGTTTTTGTCACACACGTTGTCACCCTGTACATCAATTTACTCCAGGTCCTCTACACGTAATTAAAACCACTGTCATTAGACACCAAATTATACCGTACAACATGCACGTTGTATATGTCGTGGCAACAGCTCTATCTCAAGCCAGGCTGCGTGCATCCTTAATTAAGTACAGTATCTCTGTACGTTAAAATTACATCAGTCGGTCTGACCGCTATGTGTTTGTGTCTGTCTGCCTTTCATATTACAAAGTCGTCGAGTTAATTTATCTGTCCAACATTTGTGTCTGTATATCTATTTACCAACGTGTGTGTATTTATATCTATGTATATTTGAGGACAGTAGATATCTCTACCTATATCTCATCTGTATAATTGTCTACGTTTATCTATCCATCAGTATTCACATGCATTTGTTTGTGTCTATTTACTCATCTATAAACATTTGTATGTAACTATTCATCCATGTGCTTATGTTTGTCTAGGTTTATCCGCTTATTTTTGTTTTTCTATCAGTCAACATCTATATTTTTATATGTATGTTATTAACTCTTAAAAACAGATCTTTATATATATTTATATTTCCCAAGTCAAACTATATATATACGAAATCCTCCATCTATCCATCCACTCTTCGGCTGAGTAAAGGAAGAAACTTGTCCTACACGAACTCACCGGTCACTTACCTAACAAAAGGTGAGTATTTTAATTAAACTACATTCCAAGTTATATGCTAAAACGATAAGCTAAAATTTGTATACATGTAGAGTGACAAAACAAATACTTCCTCCAGTCCCATGTGA
Source organism: Limulus polyphemus (assembly GCF_000517525.1). Classification (NCBI taxonomy): domain Eukaryota; kingdom Metazoa; phylum Arthropoda; class Merostomata; order Xiphosura; family Limulidae; genus Limulus; species Limulus polyphemus. Next base: position 16,447 of record NW_013674060.1, read on the forward strand.
TAAAAGTTAACCCTGCAGTTAACCCTAGTCACGACAAATTCAAATAAAACTAACCTCTTATTATCACGAAGCTTTGAAAACCTTACTCTCGTGACGAAAGAAGGGGGGGGGGAGGTCTCGTTTAGGAGGTACAGTTTGTAATTTTGGTTACCAGACAGTTTTCTGCGTTATTAAGGCACAAAAAAGTAGAATATTAAATCAAAACGTGCATTTCCATCACATGTTGACTCAAGAAATCCTTAATTATATACAAACATTTCAAGAAGACATCACGATGTCGTTCGAAATACCTGACACTTTGCTTCTTCGTCTTAAGCTCAAAGTTTCGTTAAACTGTTTAACTGTTTAACTAATCAAATGATAAATGAGGATGTGTCTAAACAGTTACAATTTTGACAATTAAAACCGCTTTCCAGTTTGTTTTTCCTTTTTTTCCCTCTGCTCCCCAGTAGCTCAGCAATAAGATTGAAGGCCCATAACGCTAAATTCGGGGTTTGATCTCTTTGGTGGGTAAAACATAGATAACCCATTGTGTCGCTTTGTGATTAACGACAAACAATATTATTTTTGTTCTGACTTTTCATGTTTACTGTTGGTGTGGAAAATGCCAACGTCTTTTAAACAGTTGTTTCTATCTAATTGAATTGCTGTCTACTTCCGAAGTAATATTTGTGGTGTACTTCCGATGTTCTTAACACTTTTATCTATCCGTGCTTCCGCTTCAATTTGTCTGTATGCTTCTGCCAGAACTAGCTTTTTCAGATTGAGGCGTTAAAATTGACTGCAGTACTTTCTCGGGCTTTCACGTTTACTGTAGAAAGATGACGTTTGGGTTGGATTTTTGCTTTTTTTAGTAATACATCTGAAGTATCCTTAATTATCACAGTAACTACATCCCTATACAGCAGGAACAGTTTATTGGGGCTAGGATGTCTAAATTTACTCCAGAACTGTGACCTTTGAACTTTGGCAGGAGTAAGTGTGTTTTCGTTTCCTCAGATGGTATACAGCTTATCCCAAAGCCACCCGCACTTACTTGCTGAGACAATCATTTTGAGGGCCAGAATGCTAATTTGTTACCCGTGCTTTAACATTTCAATAATAGATTTGTATGCAAATATTTTTTTTTTCTCTCTCATAAGAATGATCTGACACAGAACAAACAATCCATACCTTCCTCTAGGCAAATCAGTTTAATATCCATATATTCGAGTTAAAACACAGGGCAATCATAAACTATTTTTTTAATTAACGTTATATACATATCGTGCTACAAAAAGTTGATTCATTAAAGAAATACAATACTGTTCCCATGTCGCAATTCACTTGCTTAGTAGTAAACCCAACAGAACTCGGAGCTCCTGGGAATAGTAACACGCAACCTTCTTTCGTCCAACTACGACTAGTTTGACATCTCCCTGGATAGCCAAGATAATACACGTAGTTGTAACTCATTGAACACTACGTCTAAACAGTAACTCATTCATTGAATTTACAACTCTTTCTTACTGTTCTCAACGAAATTTTAAGTTGTTAGAAAATATTGATAAATATTCCTTTCCTACTTATCTCCAGCACAGGTTATGAATCTCACCAGTTATCCACATAATCTCTTCTGTTAACAAACCTAATAAGTTAGGAGAAAATTCTAATTCGAGAGTATATTATAAATAACCCGAGAGAATCGTCTGGAATAGTCTATATCCATATCTAGTCTAAAAACTATATGCATTATAAGTTACGTGTTTAATGGCCAAGTTTGCAATATACATTTATAAAAATATTCAAAAAATATGTACATTAAAAAACAAGACAAAAATTGATATAAAAACATAATAATTCGTTTGTTTGTTTGTAATTAAGCACAAAGCTACACAATGGGCTATCTGTGCTCTGCCCACCACGGGTATCGAAACCCGGATTCTAGCGTTGTAAGTCCGCAGACATACCGCTGTGCCACTGGGGGGGGGGCATAATAATTGCAGATGGTTTTTTTCCCACATTTAAAATGAGCGTGAAAAAACCTGCAGTTAACTTATTTTTATAACACTTTTTTAGGCGCGTTGGTTTTCCAATATTTCGAAGGTTTCGACGTTTAAATTGTAGCTTTTAAAAACAAAACAATGTTCTTTACCATTATAAAAAGAAGTTATTTAACAATTTAAAATGCGCTGTATAACATTAAATTACAATCTACTGATCTGGAGGGTGAAAACGATCAACCGCCTGTAAAGCGTGAAATAATAAATTAAGTATTCCAGAATTTCATGCTGTTAACACAAGATCCCACATAGCCCTAACCTAAAGCTGCTAAGCAAGTACACCTATGATGGGTTGTTGTTGAGTTTATTTCTGAAAATATTGCTAACAGCAGAGTTGCCAAACTGACGGTGTAATTCAATCACTGCAAGTTTCATAAACTTTGAAATCTTTCACAAGTATTTTGTTACCTTTTTGTTTTTTGTTTCAAAATACATGCTACACCAAATATATAAATTTTCTTGACTGTAAAAATTGAAAGCAACTACCAAAGTAAAAAGTAAGTACTATTATTTTCTGTGCCAGAAAGTTTATCACAAAACCATTAATAATTTAAGATTAACTGTACTCAACAGTAAAGTTTGTAAGAAGATCAAGTAAATCGGCCTGTAATAAAAAAAAATACAATTTCTTGAAAAGAAAGAAAGCATTTATAACATTTCTCTCATACTGCACCATTCAATGTAAACATATAAAAAATAACAAATAAATGAGGCAGAAATGCGCGTACTTCTTCGACAGCTCATCAATATGAAAAACTTTCTAATCTCAACTCTCCTGCTTCACAGTTAAAAACTGTGGAAAAGGACGAAGAGGGGGGTGGTCACCAAAGTTTCTACATTAAAGCGTATTTTTCAAGCTCGAAACAATAATCTTCGTTCTGATCACTTGATTGGTAAACGCTATGCTTTATTATTATTGTCTTCAAAGTTACTATTGCGTATTAAATTCAATGTGCGATGAAAACTGTTTCTGTATATCAAACGTTGAAACTGTTTGGTAGTTCGTAAGCTCGCTTCTATAACTTCAATTACATAATTAGTACAATATTTATAAAAAGTCTCGAGTTGAAATTAATTTAAAGAACTATTTAATTATTGTTGTCTTCCTCTGTTAGAAATTTTGATTGTAAGCTTTATAACAACAACACATACACTATTAAACGTTGAACTCCCGAAACTTTAATTTTAAAATATAATCGTATTTTATTTTATAAAATGTCTCCAAAAATATTTATAACAATTACTAACAAATATTTCGAATAAACTTAAATCTTTGTCCATTTTTCGAGTTCTGAAAATTTTTTGAAGCATTAATATATATATATACAAGTAACCAAAAGATGGCGCCACAACCATAGCATTTAAAACTTGTATTGGACGGTTGTAAATAACAAATAGTTAAAGCATACAAGTGGAATCCTTTTTTATTGTACCACAATAGCACTTTGCAATTTCGTTTTTCAGATGATGTTAGTTTAGAAGAAATAAAAAGTCCAATTGATGCCAAACCCAGTTTTTTAAACAATGTCTTGTTTTATATTCACAAATTTTTATTTCCTCTCAGCAATAACAATACACGTGTTGAATCAGAACTTAAGAAACCCCTTTCTATTAGTATAAGAAAACAACTTATAATGATCTAAAGTATTTATAACAACTAAGCTGTTTCCTCTGACAAAAATGTTCACGTAAACAGTCTAATAAACAAAGACAGTATTCGTCACTTATCAGCTAAGCCGCAGGTATCCATAGCTTGTAGCGAACATACAATGAAACATTTAAACTAGCTTTGGTTTTTCTTATATCCCCCTCACCAGCCCATCTCCCATCTATAGCCTGTACAAACAATTTCTTCCCTTCTCTCGTCGAAGAATGTTGGGTTTAACTAACAAGTGAATGATATATTAGGATTCATACTTATTTTTAAAACAACAACAACAACAAAAAAAGTTCCTTGTATTTCACTAAATAATACTTAAACCACCTGATGATACGGTTAAACTTTAAAACGGAATTGTAATGTTGTCACAATTTAAACGTTCTAGAAAAAAGACGATAACATACAAACTCTCGTCATCTCCGCTCTAACT
>NW_013674060.1:21167-30497 GCF_000517525.1 Limulus polyphemus
GGATTGACCGTCACATTATAACGCACCCACGGCTGAAAGGGCGAGCATGTTTGGTGTGGGAGGGATTCGAACCCGCGACCCTCAGATTGCGAGTCGAGTGCCTTAACCACCTGGCCATGCCGGGCCTCTAACTACTTGCATGAATTAAAAACCTATAGCGTGACACACTTAGGCCATAAGCAGAATCGAACAGTTTCGCTTGGAAGCCAACAAGCTGAAAAACAATTAGACTAACAATTACCCCCCTCCCCCATCAACTTTGGCTAACTGCTGATCACCGAATCAGTGTATATTACCCTACAGTGAAAGATACGAACCTCAACTTTAAGCATAAATTACTTGGGGGCGATTAAAGTGCATTCGAGATCTGAACATTATAATTCTATAGGGATCAGGGGGTATAACCCCCAGAAAATGTGGCATCTGTAGACTTCAAATAGGGCAATTCCTAAAATATACGTGGTAAAACGCGGACACGTAGTGTATGGTAGCCTTTAAATTAATTGATGTGATTCAGGAATAAATAGATCAGATCAAATATAATTCATATGAGAAGCAAGATAAATGGTCAGCTCAGTTATAATTAAGAGATGATCAGATGAGGTGTGATTCAGGAATAAATAGATCAGATCAGATATAATTCATATGAGAAGCAAGATAAATGGTCAGCTCAGTTGTAATTAAGAGATGGTCAGATGAGGTGTGATTCAGGAATAAGTAGATCAGATCAGATATAATTCATATGAGAAGCAAGATAAATGTTCCAATCACTTGTAACTCACGGATAAATAGGGTTGTGTACTCCTTTTAATTTTTTCACTACTTCTTGCTTTTACTTTATCCACGAGCTAATGATAAATGATTTCTAATCAATAAAGACGAATTCAATAACTGAAATTGACCACGCAGGCGAATAACTTGTACCGTTTCTTTAAAATTTTGAGTTTAATGTATATTTACAGCTTTTATTCTAAAACGAAGTGCAACACAGATCTCGTGCAAGTAAGCACGAGCTTCACAACTGATGGCGTTTGCACGCGATACAGCTCTTTCTTCATGTATTAATTACGTTTGTGATCAATTTAGTCAAAGTTGCCTGCCAAATAATTATCGTGTACAAAGCAGTAATGGAGAAAACCGACCTTAAATTCTGGGTAATTACACAGGGGCATACGAATGTCCCAAGCCTAATCAGTATGCAGTTTATAATTTAGAAAATATAAAAACTGTGAATTACCCGGAGGTAATAAAAACACAAACATGAGGCGACCATATTGACGCACCTATATAAAATATTAAGTATGTCTAATTACACGAAAACCATACTGCAGTCTCATTTCCTTAATAGATAAGATATGTAGTTGTGGATAATATGACTAATCAAGTCTGAGCAATAACTCGAACAAGCTTGCAGAGAAGCGGTAGCCAATAGTAACATAACGTGTCTCTTGCGTATGCAGTGCCTCAGTAATGGTTCGGGTAAATGGCTTTAATGCTACTTTACGCAAAGTAAAGGAGACAGGCTAAAGAACCTAACCTGGCCCGTACATTCTGCGACATTATAACATCCTATTATCCTTGACACAACCATTCTTTGTTGAGACTCCTGCGCCATTAACAATGTGTGTGTATGAGCGAACAAGCGCAGGAATTCACCGAGATTGATTTTCTTTGCTTTCCTCTGTTAAAACTCTTTACATTGCTCGGCATTTCCAGTATAAAGATCTTTGGGTCATTTAGTTTAAAGTACTGTCAGCATGCTCTAATGTATTGCCAGCTATTGGTCATTTCTATGGAATTTCTATATAACGTTGCAAAGTGGTAGTACTCCTATTGCAAATGAAATTTAAAAGAAAAAAATGCCGAATATTCCCTAGGGAAAGTTGCCATGGAAACGGAGCTCTCTCTCTCTCTCTTTTTTCTTTTTTTTTAACATCCCCGATTCAACAGAGCGGATAAACAATATCTTAAAACGGTCAGCAGCTAGCTAGACACTCGGCGAATGTCAACATTATATACAGACACTTTGAATCATCCTCTCCTGACCCCAGTCCTTAAAACATGAAATTCATTTTTGCATTGCTATTTACTTTCCTGCAGTTTCAATTAAGGATTAGAACCGGTAAAATTATACATTTTTGTCACTATTTGGTTTTGACTTTTCTTCTTCTTTAAGCTGTCAGCTTTGAACGAATCTAAGAAGCAACACGGTCTAATTGAAAATATTTTCTTCGTGGCGCTTCCAAACGAAATGACTCTTTTCAACTGAATCACACATTTTTAAAAAAATATTTGTATAAACACATAAAACTAAGAAATTTCACAGAATAAAAGTAAATATTTTACTTTCCTTACCCGGTTTTTGAATCATATATATGGAAGCATTAATTACTTTAAACATCTGAGGTATGTTTGTGTGACCAGAAGTTGGTATATTAATCAGAATAACATCTGAGAAGTGTGTGTATGTGTGACAAGAAGCGGGTATATTAATTAGAATAACATCTGAGAAGTGTGTGTATGTGTGACAAGAAGCGGGTATATCAATCAGAATAACATCTGAGAAGTGTGTGTATGTGTGACAAGAAGCTGGTATATCAATCAGAATAACATTTAATAATGGCTGGAGACGGCTTAAATGGGTCATGAAGAAAAACTTTAATATAAGAATAACATTTGAGAAAAGTGCCTGAGTGTGACTAGAAGTGGATATATTAATCAGAATAGCTTCAGAGAGATATGTGTGTGTGACGAAAGCAGGTATATTAATTGGAATAACATCTTCTGACAGATATATGTGTAACTAGAGATGGATATATTAATCAGAATAACATCTTCTGAGAGATATATATGTGTGTGATCAGAAGTGGGTATATTAATCAGAATAATATCTGAGAAAAGTAACCCCAAGAGCTTACCCAAAAGATGTCAAGTGTGAAACTCACATTCATGTTACCCAACACAATTACCAAATGATCCACATTGGAGCAGATTATAGTGCCCAAAAGGTACTGTCAGGAGATGGCCACTCACTGGACAGAGGCTTTTGCTCTCAATAACTGAGGGGATAATCGGCTGTAGCAGAGAAGCTACCCCTCTGTCACAGTTTGAAGAATATGTGTATCACTTATGAGTCAAACTGCAAGCACTGAGATGGCTCTAGCCAAATTCAGAGATGATCATAAAACCACATTGGCAGCTCTGGAGAATCTTGGGTGAGTTGCATATTTTATATATTTTTTAACACCTGCCACACGAGTCAGCCTAGCTATTTTTTTTTAGTACTGAGCATATGATGGTCAACAGAGGGGTCATTCTGGAAACCAATGATTTAGGGTTATTTCAATACATCTTGATGAAGGAAGCTCTGCACAACTTTTAAAACTGGAAAAAAATGAATAAAATTAATGAAAATATCACAATACAATCTGTATGGATTATACTATCGTGGTACCATATTGGACATTATACCATCCCTCTTATATATACTTTTCATAAAATGAAATTTTTCATTTGGGAATCGCTAGGTAAATCATCTTGTAATGCTTCTTGCATCTGCTTCAACTTAAACACTGCATTTTTGGGCTTTACTGTATCATTAGTTTCACAAAATATTGAAACTAATGGTTTGTTATACATGATCCCAATCCCCCGTTCTGAGGATAATGATATTATAGTGCTCATTTTTCTATGTTTTGCTGTCAATGCAGTAATAAATTGACAAATTCCCAATCCAGCTGGTATGTCAGATTAATTGGGCTATCTTCGAATAAGTTGTTCCCTCATCCGACCTGGACCCATGATTTAGCTTAATCACTATACTGAAACTAACTTGTTCACAAAGAAATCTAGAAAATTTCAAGCATATTGCAACATTGTATAACTTAATAATTACATGTTATCTTCCCCATGTTGGCTCTCATGGTCTCGGCCAAGTCACGACCTAGATATAAAAAATAATGCCAGACATATTTTTTTTTGTCTATTCAAAACAACCCAAATCTTTCTGGAATGACTAATTTTTTTGGATGCCAAGCTGACTCATGTGGCAGGTGTTAATTTAAATTGTATATTTTTTCTATTGTAATTTGATTCAATGTTAAACAGTATTTCTTTTTTTTTCTATTCAATTCCTTTGTTTGTTTTATTTATATCTATATAAAATCTGGTGGAAGATTTAGGTTTGGTGGTTTTTTTTATATGACAAGGATTACTGCACCCATTGTATTTTCAGATTAAAGTTAAAAGGGTCTCACTATCTTGTGCTATTTAATCTTTTTGTATGTGTATGTATTTTTGAAAATTTGTAATGAATTTTTTTTATATTGCACTTACTACTTTTTGACCTGTGTTAGTTATTCATCATATCATTTTATTGATTAGAAGCATTTTTAGTTTGGATAACGTATTTACATATTGTATTGTGTCAGTAAAAGTAACTAATAGGGTTTTCACTTTATTATTTCATTTTAATATGTAGTCTGTCGGAATGCCTTTTTCTAGAAGGGCAAGAATTTGTTAAAAGGTTTCTTTTTTTTTTTGTATAAACATAGTTTGATAATTACCACCTTTAAAGGGGACAGGTGATCTATATAAAATATTTTTTAAAGAATGTGCATTTTCATTTCGATCTCTGTTAAGATCAGGACTGCAGTATTGTTCTACTGATTTCCTTCTGTATTATTTTGTATTACCATTTACTTTATTTGAATATAGTTCTCTGTTTGAGGGTTGTAACATCCATATCTTAGGAATGAAGGAAAGTTAACATGTTTCTTGATCATTTGTGAGTTAAATGTTATTGGTTTTAAAGTTAAATTTAATTGTTGGCTTGAGGGCAAGCCTGAACCAGAGATGGGGGGGATGAGCATGAAGTGGAAGCATATTCTGCATTTTCAATCATTTTTTATTTGCACAGAAATAAAAAAAATAATTTTTTGTAATCTAATTTTATGCAGTTTTGGCATAAACATGAGGTTTAAAAAAACCATTGAGCTGTTTCATTTTAGTTACTTTTGTTTTCTATAGTAGATAGTATCTACTTTGCATGCAGCAATATTGCTGCAACTTTGCATCTTGTGTGGGATAGTTCACCAACAGCAATATCATTACTGGCCGAGCAGATGATATCAAGATGGTACATTTCACATTCTAAGAGAATGAGGAGGCACTGGTGACACTCATTGCTTATGGGTAAAATTGAGATATCCTGTTTGATACAGAATGTCAGTTTTAATCAGAATACAGAAAGTTCTACATGGTTTGAGAAGGGAGTTGACTGATGGAGAGAAATCTTGAGCATATAATTGTTGATTGATTAACTGATCTTGTAAGAAGGTGAATGTCCAGTGTATACGTAAGTAAATACAGTGTTTTTCTTTAGAACTTTTTAAAATTATTTTACACTTTACAACACGTGTTCAGTATAAATGTTTTCTCAGCTTAAACTCATTGTTTAGTTAAATTCAGATTCTCTCTGCAATTACCCTTCACAAATCTACCATTATCAAATACTTGTGCAGAAATCAGTTTATTCTGAGGATATCACAGTACTTATCCTTCTGCATTCATCCAATGAAACCCACTTACTTCTCATTCAGTGTCTATATTTTCCCGTCAGTATACTTTCTATCTTTGACAGGTAGACATACCTTGAGTGAACACTGATGAAGATATGATTACCTGTTGTAAGAGCTAGTTTTTCTATATGTGACTTATATCTTTATCTTACTTGTGCTTTACTATCATGAACATATTTCATTGTTTGCTCATCTAAACCTACTTATTCACCTTTAAGTATCTGCTCATCATGTCATATTTTCACTCATTTAAACCTACTTACTTATTAGTATTGTGTCTTCTTATTTCACACATATACATCTATCTGTCTAGCATGTTTGTCTGTCTGAAAAAAATAAATATATACACACACACACTCTTTTTTTTTATTCATCTACAAACAAAAACTGAAATTCACTGCCACCTGTGTCCAGTCACCTAAAAATATTATTTATCATCCTGTATTTATTCATATTATTACTTTCCATTCACTTACATCAGTATATGTCTATGCACTTCTACTTAACTTACCTGTATCTGTATCGGTATATGAACTTCTACTTAACTTACCCGTATCTATATCGGTATATGAACTTCTACTTAACTTACCTGTATCTGTATCGGTCTGTGCACTTCTACTTAACTTACCTGTATCTGTATCGGTCTATGCACTTCTACTTAACTTACCTGTATCTGTATCGGTCTATGAACTTCTACTTAACTTACCTGTATCTGTATCGGTATATGAACTTCTACTTAACTTACCTGTATCTGTATTGGTCTATGAACTTCTACTTAACTTACCTGTATCTGTATTGGTCTATGCACTTATACTTAACTTACCTGTATCTGTATTGGTCTATGAACTTCTACTTAACTTACCTGTATCTGTATCGGTCTATGCACTTATACTTAACTTACCTGTATCTGTATCGGTTTATGAACTTATACTTAACTTACTTGTATCTGTATTGGTCTGTGCACTTCTAGCTTATTATTTGACAGACAAAACAGACCTAATTACATATCAAAATTTTGTTCACGATATTAAAAAACAGGGGGAAATAATAATTAAGAAAAAACGAAGTTAAAACCAATGACTAAAACATTTCAATTTTGAAACCAGCTAGTGTTGTTCTCAGTGGTTTGTGGGTCCATGACTTGTTGGTTAGAAGATCCTTAATAAAGTATGAATCACATAAAAACAGTAAATACAAATATCAGAAATGTTGAAATTTACCCCATTAATTACTACTGGAGTCCCTATGATTTTTATAAATTAGTACTTCCACCCAGCTCTTTACACCGAGTGTTGTAACAAGCAAACACAAAACATTACTCTCTATATATTATGCAATATGTGGACCCCACTAGTAGTGAATAGAAATTTATGTGTTACAAAATAAATATTTCTCTTCAAAATAAATACATAATTTTTATTAACTATAATAACCTATAACTAGGAGGAAAACTTGTGCTTTACATACATAATATTTCTTTGGTTGTGGTATTTGAATGCACAAAGCCAATAAAATTTAAAGGTAGACTGTGTATTCAAAGTAATTAAAACAATTAAGTGACCTGTCTAGACTAATCACGTAATAGGTAAGGTGGGTAGAGTTCTGAACGAATCTGATGGCAGTGTGGGGAGTCTCAATGGCTGCGAGGTTAAACCTATACAACACACGATACCCACCAAACAACTACAATACAAAAGACACTTTGAGTAGATTGGTGTAATCAATAGTGACAAACGATCGACTTATCTGGCATGGGACACCAGATCTAGCGACATTTTCAAAACCTGGGTATCAAAGGTGTGGCTTCAAACAAATGAAGAAATTCGCACACAAAACTTTAACACATAAACATCTATCTACACCCACCCCTCCCTTACGAAGATGTTGACGTTGTTAGTATTTCCATACTACTAATTTAATTTTTATGTAGCTTAATGAAGTTTACAAAATTTCCTACACACGCACATCACTCCTTTAACTATATAGATGTGAATCAGAGTATTTATGTTAGTGTAGCGTATAAAAACCACGAGCTTTGTGTGACAGGAAAAATTGTATTATTGTTTGTTAATTAATCTTACAAGTTACAAAATAGAGGTTTTATTTCTGGGGAAGAAAATTCTTGACTGAATATGACTTATTGGTAAATCTCCACCCTTCTATTTCTTATTCGCGATATGTTTTGTGGTATAAATAGTATAAGAAACTATATACACAGATGAAAGATAACCAGTCCTAATAGTCAACTATGTCACTCATGAATTATAAGAAGAAAAAAAACTGTCTCCAAACAGTGAAGGTATCATTTAAAAACAAACCTGCCTGTTCACCACTAGAAAGAAAAGTTCTTGAACGTTGTCATTTAATCAACAATTATAAGGTAAAAGAAGTCTCCAAAGTATCATTTCTCTAATTGTTTACCAAGTATATACCTAATCTGCTCTGCACATTATTCAAACACATCTAAATGGAATCTGATTTAGGCCTAGTGGAATAGTTTTTACCAACGATTAAAAATCTAAGACAATTCTCTAGAACGTGAGGAAAAGGATCATACTGAAATACAGCTATGGTTAGTCGTTCGTCATGGAGAGGGGGGAAGAAGTAAAGGTGGGGATAAAGAATGTATGTTAAAACGTGCAGTGAAACCAAAAGCCATCGGTAGCAATAACTGAAGAACAGACTAACAAGTACAAGAAAGGAAGAAAAAAACACGTTATTTGATATATAACACGTATATAGCCCAGTCGCCCTATCCCTCCCACTATTATAGCTCTCTCTCGTGTCATTTCAATTCAGCCTGAATAGCTCCTGCGTCTCTGTGCCATGTTCCTCGGCGATGTTTATTACCATCAGAGCAGCGGGCAGTTATGGAAATAAGAGTATGCTGCACCAGCTGCGCATTTGGAAAGGAAACTAAATACAGGCTTGTTATGTGTAGAACAGCAGATATGGAAACGGTACATTTGCTTGCAGTACCCGCTAGCCTAGACTCTCTCCACGGGGCCATATCACCAGATGAACCTTATTGATTGAAGAAATCCACGACAATCCATACCTTGAAATTGGTTGCAGTCATAAAAAAAACTGTAAGACAAAATTGGTCCATAAAATATGCAAACAGTCCCTGTGCAAGGGGAAGGAATGAAGTAAAAGAAAGAGATCAGGTAAAGTCCTCCAGTAAATATGCAGGCGACCTGTCTCTGATTAAAAGTAAAGCAAGAAGACGTTGAAGGCTAGAGCCACGGAGTATTATGCTAATATCCTAAAGCCAGAGCAGGAAAGGATGAGAGAGGGAGTAGACAGTTTATCGTTCTCTTGGCAGATGACGCCGAGTTGTTCCGGTTTTGTTGACGTTTGATGGACGTGTCGGCAGGTTATTCTTCATTATACACAAACAGAGGGAGAGATTACTTCATTCCTTGTATTCAATACAGAATAAGCTGCCGTATAAATCATATTTCAAGACGTATCTTTGATACACATACACTTTTTGTACAACACTGCTGTCCAACCAAATATAAAGTAAAAAACAACAAACAGTCAAATGGCCGTTGATTTTCATACATACATACACGCTGCTAATTTTGTTGATTCATGGCAGTTTTGGTTCCTACAGATTGTGGGTTGAATAACATTGTTTGTTGATTCATGGCAGTTTTGGTTCTTACAGATTGTGGGTTGAATAACATTGTTTGTTGATTCATGGCAGTTTTGGTTCTTACAGATTGTGGGTTGAATAACATTGTTT
>NW_013674061.1:0-1616 GCF_000517525.1 Limulus polyphemus
TATATATATATATATATATATATATATATAGTTTCTACGATATGCCTATAATCTCTATAGTGTGAAGAATTTGTTGTACATACGTCTATCTTGTTCCGAATACATATAAATATTATTTTGAAAACAGGTTAAGTGAATATTGTTTATTCATAGTTGAATTTATCGCCAACAGGTCACAGACACCTACTGTAGAATAATCCTAAGCCCAACAACAACAACACATTATATATTTATACTATTAAGAAGCATAAGTAAACACCTTTTATTTTGATAAATAGAAAAAAATAACACATATTTCAAAATTCTGACATTCATATTGGCTTGGCATGTCATTATTATTAAGACGCTCGACGCGGTGGGTGGTGTTGACTAACTGCCATCACTGTTAAATTAAGGAAGCTAACGCAAAAAGCCTTGTGCGAAATTTCTAATCAACTAGAACCAAAGTCATATTGTAGTTGTTACTTATCATAGGCTTGCAACTTTAACGGACAATTTTAACTTTTTCATATTGGGTGAAACTGTTTGAAAAAGTTTTCTTAAAAATCCCTAAAAACACAAACTTACCTTTACTATGAACGCACTTCCCGTAGTGGAATATATAAAATATTTCCATATTTTAACCAATCAAACGCATTCCATTTCATCTTTTTTCTTCTATTCTAAAATGTGTTTATATTTCAATCTTTTTGTCCCTTTTGCTCATTAATATAGAATCACTTTTTTAGATCGTCACCCTCAAGAACCCAAATTATTATGCGGCATCGCATCTAAAATACTCTTGTTTATTAGTATTGCTTTCTCCAACACATAGAACAATTCAAAACATATCTAGCAACATTGGGTATATAATTAGATTTGAGAGAGGGTTGGCAACCAAGCAGTTTTTTTTCTATTTAAGATCTCCCGGAGTTCACTAGGAACCTCAGGAGACAATCGGGGGAGCTCAAAAACATGTTTTTCTCATAGTTTGTACTTAGAAGATTGTGAAGTTTGGTATTTGTGAAAGATCTTGAATTTGCCTTGTACATGACTAAATTTAGTTGTAAAGGTCGAGCCGAAAGAAGGTCGGAAAAAGTGTGAATGATCGAATAGTTGATTATTTCATGTGGGATAAAACAACGGCCCTTATGAGACTTATGGTCCATTAGGAAGGTAGGGATCTATAAGATGGGGATCCTCTGCCTCAGAAATATGATTAGGGGACTAACGGGGGCACCCAGAAAAAACCATTTTCACTGGCAAGGAGCTGAAGTTTCCACTTGGCCAGTACCCGATGACATCAGAATGGAACTAGATGGACACTCATTGGAGTGCATACCTTCACCAAGCAGCGTTGAGAATACTCGGCTCTTAAGAAAATATGAAAATGTGTCCATATTTCCCTCGTTCTCAACTGACATCGACCATTTTTGGCTGAACAATGGGGAATAACATTCTACATATTTCCACCAGGTTTCATTGAAATCCGATCATTTTTGTTGACTGAGTTAAAGTGTAAAAATAGTGGTAAAAGATAGAGACTTTTGGTACCTTGCTGTGATTTCAACCCTCCGAAACTAAGCAAAATTAAGTTGGATCATGTTTCAAATGTATACAATTATTCGTCCAAATCC
>NW_013674061.1:2616-12072 GCF_000517525.1 Limulus polyphemus
CTAATTCGGTCGTATTGACTCTAAAATGAGAAAACAAATGGATAGTGAGCAAATATATTGGCGTGACGTTTTCAAATGCTTGGTAGCTACTGTAAAATTGTTGTATAAATTAAGATTTAGAACTCACAACAAATATTTAACTTCAAACAGAAAAGGTAATTATTTAACTTGTCTTGGGTATCTTAGCAAATTCGATGATTATTTAAAATAACATTTACAATACTATGCAAATTGGGGTCGAGGAATTACAAGTTATTTGTTGTATCAAACTTGTGATAAGTTCATAAAATTAATGGCATATCATCTTCAGCTTAAATTCACAAACAAAGTTGAAATTGCAATTTTTATTTTCCATAATTATTACCACAACAAAAGTAAATCATATTGATCTACTTACTTTCATAATAAGATTTATTGGGAAAGATAGAAGTAGTTGAGATGCTCGTCATTACGAATTTACGAATACCATTTATGAAATGCTACATTATATATCACTTGTATATTTGTAACAAAGATTTTAAAATGCGATGGTATCATTCAGTTTACAATGAGTGACATACAAAAACCGTTCTTCATTGTCATAGTTAAAGTATAGTGTTCATACAGCTTATTTTGTTTGCAAAGTATATTCTGTAATGATAGACAGTAAACATATTGGATTTATAAAACCTGAAAAAAAGATATGTATTCTATTGTCTTTTATTGTAAGAAACAACAATTTGAAATATTTGTGAACAACTTTTTTTTTCTATCACATTTATTATACAGATGTTGTTTGTTCTTACACTTTTCTCACCTTGTATCCAAGACATAAACTTTGAAGTTACTCGGTCTGTATATACATTGATCGAAAATGGAAACGTGAAAATTTTCATTCCCTTATCTTGACTTCACGAAATGACAACATTAGAAACTGTCGAATGTGAACTTACACTAAGAAGGTTGTGCAAGGGCCACACTCGACAGCGTGTAGACAATACTGCATATATTATGGTTATTACAGATGTAGACGTATTTCCAAACAAATATTATTTTACAAATGTGGAACTTATAAGTATATTAATAATATAATTGTTCATAATTTTCTCAGGGAGTGGTTTACTAGATATGTCTTTTTATGTTCATTATCAGTGTTAAGGTTTAATAAAATGTACAGTTTATTTTAGTTGTAAAGAATATTCTATAGTAACAGACAGTAAACATTTTAGATTTATAAAATGTGAAAGAAAAATTATGTATTTTTCAATCTTTTATCGTAAGAAACAATGAATTATCACAGATATTCGTGTGATGTAAGGAGATTTTCAAGGAATTTTATGGCATGTTAAATTGCCTAAGGTATGGTTTATAAAACACATGGCGCTTTCATACAGTTCATACTAACACAACTATCCTTTTTATTATGAAACCGCACATATAATTATCATTCATTATTGTAATATGCTTATGTACAGGTATTTTCCATACCTATCTAACAGGAATTGTAATTTCCTGTTATAATAATTTACATACTATTATTATATATATGCTTGATTCATGTTACTTTATCAAAATTGACGGGTAAATAAAAGAAATATTGTTATGCTTAATGACAATAATAAACCAATTTTTCTTTAGAAACAGTCATCAAGGTTTAATTTAAATTGAATTAAATCATAAAGACTCTTAACATCCGAGGGAATAACAAAAACAAGTAGCATGTTTTGAAAAAGAAAAATAATCGAAACGGGATCGTCTTTTCATAAATATTTAGTTTCAACCAGGAGATATTGTTGGAAAAATTAAACCATAGGAATTCAAGCGTCTCGATAGGAAATAATATACTGGAAACCTGGTAATTTTTCGAAATCATAGGGAATTTAGAACATGCTTAGAAAAGTCTTTTCTCATCATTAAAACTCTTTTTCTTGTTTCACTACATTTTTGTTCATCTCGTTACAGGTTTGAATTTCTTTTCGTTGTGGTTTAATTATTTAATGGACTATAATCTGCATGTATGAGATAATTCTGCAAGTTTTAGAGCACTTGACACCGTGAGACGGGTATCGCCTTGAACAATCTACCAAGTTTTTAAGATCAAAATATTTAATGGAAGTAGCCTACATATAAATAGTAATTTCTCAAAGAATTTTAAGCTTTAGTGAAACGATTCTGTAAGAAGTAGTTTTGGGAAGACGATACGAAGCCTTGTGTAAAGCCTTTTCACTCCGCTTAGGTGAAAACCTAGCTACTGTTTACTTAATCTATTACGGCTAACTTAATACTCAATGATGGTTGATGGAAAACCAAAATATCAATGTAGACAAAACAATGTTTATGCATAAAATATGATATTCACACTGGCCTGCTAAGTGTGCCAGAAGTAACCTGTAGGTGATTTTTGTCGTAAATGCTAATGTCTTTTTTCGTCATCAGTATCCCTTGGAACAATGATAAACGTTCATCTACTGTTAATAAAGTACGTAACGCTATTGTATTATTACTGTTATATAGTAGGTACCGCTACTTTGTTCTTGCTACTAATTTTTAGTGATTATGACAGATTTGTTATGTTACTTATGTTTTATTTTGTTTTCAAGTATTAATCTCTGTGTTTCAGGAATTTTTTTTACTGAAACCAGAAGGGAATTTGGACGTTCTTGGAACATGTATATATAAGAAGATTAAATAATTTAAAAATTAAATTTCTCTAAAAAATATATTTACAATTAAAAGCAATACAACGTGAAAAATCTTACAAAATATATAGCAATTGAAAAAGGGACTTGCTTTAAAAAGACTCTACACATGTTTCGGTGTCTGTACGACTGTCACGGTCGCGGCTGTCGTGTTATATAAAACTAACCACAGTGTTTTGTTTTTTTGTAATATTGTAGGTATATGGGAAAATGTATATAACCGACGAAGGTTTTATTTCCTGGAAATATGTGCAAAAATTCTAAAATCTCACGAGAATATCAATTTACATATGGAATACCTTATGAAATGGAAGGATATAAAATGTCGGCTGAAAGCGACTTGCACAGTAGAACCTCAACATCACAGTCCAGAACACTAATCACTAGGCTTCACTCGGCTGAAAATTGAAGGATTGTTTGTTTGTTTGTAATTATACAATTAGCTACACATTTGGCTATTTGTGCTCTATCCACCACGGGTATCGTTCTAACTTAATGAAGTGGTAGAAGAATTATCAATTGTTCCAGCATCACAGAAAAAGTATGTAAAATAAAAAAAGCGCCTTCCTGATTATAAATTGGAGGAGGAGTCAATAATCACTGCACAGTTATGTTCTTTGGTCTTTTACGTTGTTTTTGACTTTAATAGTTTTGAAGACAGATTTCAGTTGCTCCATAATTACATGTCAATAACGGATTTACGAGTGATGTTAAAGTGATTGAAAATATAGAACACAATAATCTAGTAAAATCGTGTATGGATTCAGTGTTATTTATAAAACTGGTTTGTTTGTAGTATATTCAAATTTGTACATTGCTATTAGGGTGACCTTTACATTTTTAAAGACTGTTGGATTTTCTGAGAGGATGTTTTCCAAGACCGTGTATCGTGAGGGATGTTGTAAGAAGATTGAATTTGAAGACAGTTGATATAAAAAATACAAGGCCTTTTTTACGATTAAATATTTTCCTTGTATATTTTGTATATTATTTTACCTACGATTAAAAAACAATTTCCAAGAATTTGTAGAATAGTTTGCAACAAGAGTAATTAATACGGCTTTGAGTGGGAGTAGAAAGTAAGACCAAACGCAATGAAAGGAAAATGTATCAAACTCAACAAAAAGTTATGTTGAGCAAAAATGAAACAAATAGAATTAGGTACAGTTAATTAAACAGAGGTATGTTAAACCTATCTTTGGAAAAATGTAAGAAGGATTAGGCATATTCAATGGAACAACGTTTTATTAAACCCAAAAACAAATTATGTTGAACAAAAAATAACACAAACAGGATTAGATAAATACATTGAAGCTAAATCTTGTCAGACTCAGTTATAAAGTACTTTAATACTCATGTTAAATGTGGACGATAATTTAAAAATATTCACTTGGGGAAATGGTAATTATTGTCTTCCTGCTGTAAAAAATATTCTGATGCCTCATGGCTTCTCTCTTTTATAAACTATTCAACAATACTAATCTTTCATGATTAAAGAACAATTACTTGATAATTAAATATCAGGTAATTGCTCAAAGAATAATACAACACGCTGTATATCACATTTGTTTGCAAACTGTATTATTTTAATTACACTAATTTATTAATTCGGTTTATTTCAGTAAGAATATTATTTCTGTTCTTAAGACACTGTATTCTGTTTAAGTTAGCAGTTGATCGTGCGGTTTATTTCAATTATTTATGCTCTAATCTGATAATTTTTGTGTACGATTTTCAAACGTGAATACTTCAGTTAAAGTTTTTTCTTGGAAAAACCAGTAATTAAAAAATTCGAGTAAAATGATGACATAGGTAAAATATACAAATCTATATCGTCAGTACAAACTATGTGTTTCTTCTGAAATTTTTAGAATTTCGAAGATCTATGTTTTTGTTGTTGAACATAGTATTCTTCCCTACTGTCATCTTCCTGCCATTTTCAATTCCTGGTATTCTTTATATTCAACAGTCCAAAGCTCAAGTTCTGCAGTAGAGAACAACACAAACAACAACGTATCTATGACGTTAACCCCTCCCACCAGGTGGAACACCTTTTTCTACTGCTGCATACTTGCCTGTTTGTTGTTATTATAATTATCACATGTTAAATTTATCTACAGATTATATACTCACATACAGTAATAATTTATTAAAAAACGAACTTTAAAACTAGAAACTGTTCTAAAGTAACTGAACCAGCCTGTGTATACTTTGACGTAATAGAGACAATTATTTAAATCTCTGGTTACAACTATGATAACCAACAGGGTAACGAAAATTTGAACATATGTTTGACTTGTTTTAATATATTGTTTTAAAACAAGTGGATTGTGTTGCTGTTTGTTTATTGTTGAATAGCCAAAAAGTCACAGACACATACTAGAAGAATTTCAGCCCATAAATAAAACTCGACACTGAGAAACCGTTGTTCTAGTAGACTAGACGAACTTTTTCTAATCCTTTTCTATTCTCTAGGATGACGTTGTAACGTCAAAATATGTAGAGTCGTCAACTTTTTGAAGGCCATAGATAGGCCTAAATAAAATGTTTTTAATTGTGTACCAAATTAACGTTGAATATTATTCATGATTTTAAATCGTACACTATTTTGCAACTGATTAGAATCCAAGAAACAAAGTCGAGTGATATAAATAGTCCACATGTCTCAAACAATGGTGTTCTATATAAACAAGAATAATCTCCTTGTGGAAAACTGATAGAAGTTGCATGTACACAAGCTGTTTCTACGATTTATTAGTTCAACCTTGTATTGCTAAAGTAACTCGAGAATTAAACGGAGAGTTAAACTAGATTACTAAAAACATACCAGTAAGGTCGCATGACTGGTATGGATGCTGGATGTCTGACATACACGACTGTTTCTATTTAAGGTTAAGGCGAGAGTTATGATTATGATAGTTATATAATGCGAGTGTTAGATTTAGCTATTTTTAGAAGTGATCGTTTATCACATACTTGTTTAGATAACTGTTTATGAATCAAACGTTGTGTAGTTCATTGGTTGTGAATTGGTGATTGTTATATCATTGCGTCATATTACTAGAACCTTCTAAGATTTTGTTTTAATTGAATATTATTGCATCAAAATATCTAGCAGTGTGTGGAACGTTCTAGTCCTCTATCGGGGTATAAATTGGCGTCCAAAATGTAATTCGATTGGTAGATATAATTAAATAGATCTAAACTCGGGGATTCTGAGTTTAGCCATAAAGAGCTGATAGTGGCTACTTCTAAAGTGTAATTATCACAGATTATATTGAAATAACAGAGTATAGAAGAATAATCCTATCTGTCAATTTATAGATTATCATCGCTTTAGTTAAAAAAAAAAGGAAAAATTAACGAAAAAAATATCACTGAAGCAACGATGAATCACCTCTAACGACTAATTTTGAGTTATTAAAAACCCCAGTGATGAAACTGTATAAGTCATGAAAAGTGAATTTTAAACACAAAATAATACTTTATAGTAGTTGTTGTTGGTTTCTTAGCGCAAAGGTGCACAATAGGCTGTTTGCTCTCTTCAACGGTAGGAAATGAACACTGGTATTAACGTTATAAGTCGGTAAATTTACAGCTGACTTACAAGAAGATAACAGTGAGCAATAAATAATTTTGAGTCAATTTATACACAAAGTTAAAGATAGAACAAAATTATTTTGCTTTTTTATTATCAGAATTGAATTTCAGAGCTAAAATCTTGCACGAGGATAAAGTATGTACAATCACTGATATTAGAACCAAAACACAGAAAGTTTGAATGCACATCTCGTGAGAAACAATATAACAAATCAATAAATCGATCATGGTGTCCTTCTCAATTGTGATTCTCTTGCTGTTCTCTCTCAAACTTTCCCCATCAGAACTTCTACAACCGATGGGAAATGATAAGTTTGCAGGCGTACAGATCTAACATTTGGTGTTCGATTCCTTGCGATGGACGCAGAAGATAGTTCAATGTGGCTTATTTTTTTTAAAAGAATAGGCGCTGTGGCTTAGTTGGTTAAAGCGCCTGTCTAGTAAACAGGAGATCGTGGGTTCGAATCCCACCGGTGCCTACTAATTTTGGTTTAAAAAGTGTATAGAAGATGTGCTACATTCCGTCTACTGATTACGTTCTAAGTAACAGTCAATGGTTTTCATATTCTTATCACGTTGCTTTAGATACCTCCACCACCGAAGGTTTAGTGATGTTATGCCTTAACCCCTTTGAGTGTTTGTCAACAAGATTTCTCGAAAACGACTGAATAAATTTGGATGAAAGCTGCTTTACTTTAGAAATATGACACAAGTTAGAAGCGATTAGTTTTTGGAGGGTTAAAATCACAGCAAGGTTATAAAAATTTCAAAAGTCCTTATCTGTTACCATTATTTTTACACTTTAACTCAGTCAACAAAAATGACCAGATTTTAATGAAACCTGATGGAAATATGTAGAATGTTATTTCCCATTGTTCAGCCAAAAATGGTCCATGTCGTTGATAACGAGGGAAATATGGACACATTTTCGTATTTTCTTAAGTGCCGAATAAGATCAACGCTACGTGGAGAAGGTATGTAATCTACTGAGTGTCCATCTAGTTCCATTCTGATGTCATCGGGCACTGGTCAAGTGGAAAGTTGAGCTCCTTTCCAGTGAAAATGGTCTTCACGGGGTGCCCCCGTTATTCAACTCATAATATTTCTGAGGCAGAGGATGCTCACCTTATAGATACACAATTCCTGAAGGACCATAAATCTCATAAGGGCTGTTGTTTTATTACGCATGAAATAAAAAATATTCGAGCACTCACACCTTTTCCGACATTCTTCCGGCTCGGCCTTTGCAACTAAATTTAGTCATGCACCAGGCAAGTTTAACATCTTTCACTAATACCAAATTTCACAATCTTTTAAGTACAACTTCACTCTGTTACCACATAAAGGACTATGAGAAACACCTGTTTCTGAGCTCTATTCATTAATTCCACAGGTTCCTAGTAAACTCCGGGAGATGTTAAATAGAAAAACCTGCTAGGTTGTTGTTGTTGTTTTCTCTGCCAACCTTCTTTCAAATCTAATTATGTACCCAACGTTGCTTTAATAAGATGTGTTTTAACTTATCCTATTTGTTGGAGAGAGCAATACTAATAAACAAGAGTACTTTATATACTTTATATTCAACAGCCCATGGCTCGAGTTCTTTAGCAGAAAACAACAAAGTACCAGCGACATTAATGCTTCCCACCAAGTAGAACACCTTCCTACACTGGTGCATATTGACCTGTTTGGTATTGTTACAATTATCACATGTTAAATCTATCTGTAGATTAAATATTCATATACAGTAATAATGTAATGAAATAGATACATTAAACTAAAAATAGTAATCTTCTTGGAATACAAAGATTCAATGTTTAAAAACAAAAGGAAACATAATATGCATAGCAAGTCTATCACAAACACACAAAGTTAGCAACGAACACATAAGAGCAATACGTACTATTTTAACAATAGCTGTACCTACACTCACTGTCCCCACGTATCAGGGAAACCTGGGAAGTCAATGAATTTTAAGTTTTCGGTTCGGGGAACATCAGATAATTTCGTTTAACACACCTTGAAAACTAATTGAATTTCATGCGATTCAGTGATACTTGTAAGATATAGATGACGAATTAAAAAAATTAGAATTCGCTACAAAAGCAGAGTGAAGGGGCTTTAGAAAAGGCTTCGTATCGTCTTCCTAAATCTGCTTCTTGCGAGTTCGTTTTACCAAAGCCTTTAAGAAATTTCTATTGAGAGATAGGCTGCTTCCAGTAAACAAGTTATTTTGATCTTACAAACTTGGTACATTAGTTAAATAGTCCCATTGTCAGTAGTCGTATAAGAAACAAGAAATACCTTGGATGTATTACGTCATTCAGCTGTTTTGATTTGTCACAAGACACTAAAAAAATCCAAAAGGTGCAAAATCTGCCGAAACAAAAATCGCCGAATTGACAATTTTGAGTAAACTTTGGGAAGGGGTTGTTGACAAGTGATATTTTAAAGAGACAGGTAGAATATTACTAATGATAGCTAAGTGAAGTCCGTGTGAAGTATCATATTTACCTAATAATCTAAACTTTATGATTACATCATGCTTTCTGATAATTTGATGCATTATATATTTGAATGATATATTATAAAAATGTACTGTTTTTAAAGACATGTCTGCGGGCTTACTTGGTGGGCAGAGCACAGATAGATCATCGTGTAGCTTTGTGCTTAACTTCAAACAAAACAAGTTTTTAAAGCATTAAACAAGACGCTGCAACGATTTCAAATTAATACGCCGTTACAATGAGGGTTCAACAACACAAACAATTTTTCACAATAACAGCACTTAAGAATAAATTCAATCCTTACGAAAATTAAGTTATTATCAAAGTTCCCCCAGTGGCAGCGGTATGTCTGCAGACTTATAATGCTAGAAACTGATGCCTATTGTGAGGAGAGCACAGATAGCCCATAGTGTAGCTTTGTACTTAATTCTAAACCAACAAACAAACAAGTGCCTGGCCAAACCTTCACATCAGTATTAATAAACAATTTGTTATAAACATTAATAAATCAATAATATTGGAATCAGTAATTTTAAAACCAGAAAGAAAAAACGAAAAAGAAATACAACTATCACAATATCCTAACAAACATTTTTCAATAACCGCTTCGAGTGACAAACAACGACCAATTAATCCTTCGATAACTACCTAAAGGCTCTGTATCTTTCAGT
>NW_013674061.1:12644-14932 GCF_000517525.1 Limulus polyphemus
TGTATATATATATATATACAGCAAATGCATTATTCTAAAAATTCCTTTTAATATCAATAACAAACCGAGTGATAAACTACAATAATTCACTAACTGTTTGGGGACTCTCACGGTTTCATAATGACTTCTGACAGAGTATTTATTCACAGAGTAGGTCACGAGAGTACAACCTTATGCGATCATAAATTTACATACTATTCTGCTATATTAATAGTATCTGTTCGTCACCGCTAAAGAAGCTTGTGTCAGTTTCATCATACATACATATTTACTGAAAACAAAATTGGTTCTGTAGAAGTTAATTTAGCGTTTTAATGAAATAAAAAAATCGTAAATAAACTAAACTATGTTAGGAAATAATATATGAACGATAAACACAACAATAATCATAAAAAAAAATTAATTCGCTATCTCACAACATTAAGGAGAGGAAATAATAAAGACTGAAAGTGAAGATGAGCATGTACATCTTGACAGAACTGGATTGATAGTTTAGGTAGTGTTTTTAAACTGTGGACTTTCAAACAACGGTATGCTCTTAAGATCAAAATATTAGTTCTTATGGAGGTTATAACAGTGTAGTTTAGACCAATGTGCTAGTGTTTGTCATTTTGTCTAAATATAATGGCCATATTAGAATATATGTAATGTGAGTGCTTTTAGTAAAATTTTGCTTAATATTAGTTTATATTTACTGTAATAAGCAACATTATGTAAGATGAAAATGAAATACTTGACACTTAAGTAGTGTAATACAGTACGTAATGCAATACCACTGTTAGTGACGAACATGTTTGTGTAGACTAACATTCGTGTCTAGGTTAGTTACCGTACGGAGTCCGGTTGTACTTTTTGATGGAGTAGGATTATAATGCAACAATAAATGTTATATCTGTATTATCATTAGTTGTGATTCCGCGTGTGAAGTGTCCTATATGTATAATTATAATTTACAACTAGTTATTTGTACTGATAATCTGACGATTTCGTGAACGAACAAAACTTAAGTATATCCTAAAATATTTTCGGTAATTTGGTTTATCCAGAACTATAAAATCAAGCTAATTCAAAGATTTCTATACGTTTGATGCAGATGAGCTTGTTAAGCACAGTTTCAAAGCACATGCAAAAAGAACACAATAAATGTGAATCGTTTTGCTGACGTGAGCAGTTATTTAGCAATCGACATACATATACATATTTGTGTACTTCAGAAAATATTGTTCTAATAAATACTTGACGTAAGAGGAGCACATTTGTTAAAGAAAATTACATTTTACAGCAATAAATATGTTCCTTCGGTGTATTAACAATCGAAACGTAATAGTCAACAGTGTTGAAATCTCTAGTGTTGTTTATGTTGTAATAACATTGTTTGATTTCAATCAAGTTAAAAGGGTTAATGGATATACACCATCATAAACATGGATAACCTGATTTTCGTGTGTATGTTCTGATGAAATATCAGTAATTCAAGATCGACATGACTTATGATATCGAAACTTTATAACATAAGATTTAAACAAACAGTGATTTTTGAAATTTGGGTTTTTCTCTTTATTAAACGATACAATAATAACGTTTTTCAGACAATAGTTCAGTGACATACATTATAAGAATAGATGAAATATTCAGGTAATTAAATATATTCTTAACGAAAAGAACGATCTTCAAAAAGTCAGGAAATTTTATTTCACAAGGTGTGGGAACTATGTACACTTTTAACAGTAGCGGTAATTACACGATTAAGAGTATTAACACAATAGCAGTAACTACACTATTAACAATAAAAAAATAATATTCTAATGGTTATACACTAATGTTTTGTATTGATAATTTTTACCCGTTTACATGTATTTTTGCAAGTTAATATTTAGTCTCCTACTAACCATTTCCGACAACAATGTTAGAGAAATGTCGCATTTCTTATTTGTTCGTTGCGACTTACCCTATCTAATCATTGTTTTAAGAATGACGCTTGTCTACTTACAGGTTCATAACTTATAATCATCGCCAACAATTTTCACCATCTCCGGCTTGCACGATTCTTGCCACTCCTTATAATCAGCTTCAAGGATAGCCACTCTATCTATAGTATCCATACAATTAGCAGACACGGAATGTTGGCTATATTTCAACATTTATTATCAGCCATAATCGTGATTGCTAATCCGATGCTCGAAATTGAAGTTGGTGATATCTTTTAAATTCTGGCTTAAAGATTTATGTTGTGAGAGACAGTTTAGATTGTTTGTATGATGTTTTAGAGTTTTGAGTAGCATTGGGGG
>NW_013674061.1:15932-30163 GCF_000517525.1 Limulus polyphemus
CGTAGGGGGCAGTCTTGTTTGTGTGGTTTAGGAATGCCGTAGAGTTGTGGTGTGCGTGAATCAGTTTTACGTAGATAAATAAAGATCGTCAGTAATTAAATTATTCTTTTTTCATTTGTAATAAAGTTTTGTTTAATTGTTTTTGTGTGTGTTTGTTGGGTTATTTGGGATGGCTTTGAATTTCTTTTTATCGGAAAGGATGAAACTGAAAAGTAACCTCACAAGTAACGAGATCAAATCCATTTCCAATCTTAAACAGGACACTAACATTAAAATTCTAAAAGCTGATAAAGGCAACACCACTGTCATCATGAACAATTCAGAATACATCGACAAAATGAACGAACGGAATTGGTTGACTATATTAACGGTCTTGTTTGAGAATTCTTTGAAAAAGTTATTTAAAATACAGTTTTTGGGAACTTCTGGAAACCACATTTTGTTGTAGTTACCTGTGATAAAACTCTGTTGGTTGATGTCATAGATTTCTTCTTTCTGTAGTTGGAGGATATTTGAGGTAGAGGTGGTCTTTTGTTCTTTTATGTAGCGGATCACGAGTCTTCTGGCTAGATCTTCTAGACACGCCTTGAACTCTAGGCATGGAGTTGTTTTGTGGTTGATGGCAAAGTTGAGATAGTTTCATGGTATGATTGGTTTATGGTAGTGGATTGGTGAGAGAACATACTTAAAAGGTTATACATGGAATAACAAACTATCTCCAAACTACGTAACCTGAATATAAAAATCATCAAAAAGAGAAACGATATTTCCTTCCTAAGACAGTGCCGCTCTGAAAAACTAATTCCTAAATTTGTGAAGGTCAAGTTATCGAAAAACTTAAACCAATTTTCAGGCATTATCCAAAACATGCAGAAAGAAACTCCTAAAAGCAACCCTGAATTCCAAATATCAAGAACTGGACTATTTACAAAAACTCAAACAGAAATTAGACCACCAACTAGCCTGCTACCTCAAACCAGATGATTACGGCAATATTGTTTGTTTTGGAATTTTGCGCAAAGCTACACGAGGGCTATCTGCGCTAGCCGTCCCTAATTTAGCAGTGTAAGTAAAACGATTTGCTTTTATGTGCAATGATACTTGTTTGTTTCTAAAATATTATTTATTGGAAGAAAATTAGAATTTATTGATTCTAAAATAGTAGAAAAGAAGTTAAATTCATTTATTTGCTTGTAATCGGTATGCTTATTTATTAAATATGTTTTCTCTATATCTTTCTTTAAGTGTTGTTGTTTTGCAGCCCTTGTTTAGTTAAAAACAATGAAACACAATGGTTTATCTTCCCCGGAGTAGAACCGTGTATTTCAAGGTTATCATTCTTAAATTTTAAATCTGAGCCACAGGAGGCATTTGTAGTATACAGAGTGCTGGTCGTTCAAGGTTATATTCTCAATGTCATGATTTTAATATATTGACCTGTTGTTATGCAGTGCTAAAAACAAAAACAGTCTTGGTTCAATACTTCGTCGAGCATTGATGTGAAAGGGAAAATTCTCACGTAATTTAGTTAATCTTAATAAGTTAATGTTGTTTTCTCCTGGTTTCGTGTATCTTTTTTTCCAGTTTCATGTTTGTGCAGAAGTTTCACCAATTTTCAAAAGAGCTTCTATGATATTGTAAAAAATGTATGTTAGAGAGCATAAACAGCGCTTGCTCCGGCAGACCAAGTGCTCTCGCATACTTTTCTTAGTGTTATATTATTCCCTAGGAAATCCGTAAGAATTTTTCGTCTTTTTGTAGAAGCAGAGAAAAATACAAATCACTTTGCATGAAATTGAAGAAAAAATTGTCGACAAGATTTAGCGAATGGCTAGCATTAGGTATAGAATAAACTGATGCCACTTGCTTTTAATCCGAATATTTCCCAACCATATTTGATACATTACCATATGTTTGACCTCTACAGTTTTTGATGTCTAGATTCAATACTTGCAAGGTATTTAGCACAACTTTCTCTAAGTTTTCACGATTGGGAAATTTTATTGGAATAAATAAAAATATATATTTGTTTTATTTGCCCGTCAGTAGTGGGCATGAACCAATTTCGACAAGGTAGCATGAATCAAGTATATATAATTATAGTACTTAAAATATCATACAGTAGAGAAAGATCCCCACCTTTCTGAAGGACCAAAAGTCTCATAAGTGCCGTTGTTTTAACCCGCATGAAATAAGAAAATATTCGATCATTCACACCTTTTCCGACATTCTTCCGGCTCGACCTTTACAACTAAAATTAGTCATGTACAAAGATCTTTTACAAATACCAAACTTCACAATCTTCAAAGTTCAAACGTACTCTGTTACCACGTGCGGGGCGATGAGAAACACCTGTGTCTGAGCTCCCCCGTTTGTCTCCCGAGGTTCCTAGTGAACCTCGGGAGATCTTAAATAGAAAGAATTTTATATGCGATGCCGCATAATAATTTCGGTTCTAAATAGTGATGTTCTGGAAAAGTGATCCTATATTAAAGAGCAAAAGATAAATAAACATATTTTAAATTGTCTGTTTGGAATCAAGCACAAAGTTACACAATGGGCTATCTGTGCTCCGCTCACCACGGTTATCAAAACCCGGATTCTAGCGTTGTAAGTCCGTGACATACCGCTGTGCCACTGGGGGGCACACGAGATGTGCATTCAAACTATTTGTGTTTTGGTTCTAATACCATTGACTGTAAATGCTTCATCCTGGTGCAGGATTTTAGCTCTGAAGTTCAATTCTTACAATAAAAAAGTAATATAATTTAGTTCTATCTGTAACTTTTTGTATTAATTGACTCAAAATTATTTATTGCTCATTGTTATCTTCTTGTAAGTCAGCTGTAAATTTACGGACTTAAACCGTTAATTCCAGTGTTCATTTCGTAGCGGTGAAGAGAGTGCAAATAGCCAATTGTGCACCTTTGTACTACGAAACCAACAACAACTACTATAAAGTATTATTTTGTGTTTAAAATTCCCTTTTCATCACTTATACAGTTTCGTCACTGGGTTTTTAATAACTCAAAATTATTCGTTAGAGGTGATTCATCGTAACTTTAGTGATATTTTGTCTTTAATTTATTTAGATTATCATCGCTTTAGTTATTTTTTTTTTCTAATCCTTTTCTAATCTCGAGGATGACGTTGTATTGACAAAACATTGCTTATAAAAGTTTTTCTATTCCATTTATAATCTAATTTCCACTAAAAACTAAAGTATATTCCAAACCCACGGCCACCTCAAAGCAATGACACAATACAATATGCGCATGAGGTTATCATATGGTAACGTTTTCTAGTCCTCCGGTGGTACAGCGGATTTATAATGCTAAAATCAGGGGTTCGATTCCCCTTCGGTTGAGAAAGTGAATAGCCCGATATGGTTTTCACATAAACTGTAGAGACTACTGTCTATTGACCATAAGTAAGTTGTCCGTGACTATGCTACTACCATTTTCTTGGAGGTATCGTATTATACAAAAATAATGACACGTAAATCTTAAAAAAAAAATTAAGCAGGTTAAAGCCGAAGTTTCCAGGATTTTCCTAAAATAATGTAAATAATACAAAGTATATTAATTAAATTGTATTGGGTATCTTAGCAAATACAAAAACAATAGTATGTAAATTGGGGCGAGGAATTACAAGTTATTTGTCATATCAAACCTGTGATAAGTTCATAAAATTAATGGCATATCATCTTCAGCTTAAATTCACAAACAAAGTTGAAATTGCAATTTTTATTTTCCATAATTATTACCACAACAAAAGTAAATCATATTGATCTACTTACTTTCATAATAAGATTTATTGGGAAATATAGAAGTAGTTAAGATGCTCGTCATTAGCCGGAAGTAATCATGACCCAATTTCATTAAGGTCACATAAGTGTAATGACATTACGAGGGAATTGACCTAGTTTGTATCTCATTGATACAAAACATAACGATTTACAATTGAATTTACATTTTTTATTCTGGCGACAAATACAAGGTGACACTAATTTCGACAATAATTATAGGCAAGGTTGAATAAATCCCCATATTAATTTATAAAGTAGAAAGAAACGAACAGGTGAATTAGTGAATATCTGCTCTATCTCACACAGGTAGTTATGTCGTGATCTAAGTTAAAGGAATTTATGAATACCATTTATGAAATGCCACATTATATATCACTTGTATATTTGTGACAAAGATTTTAAAATACGATGGTATCATTCAGTTTACAATGAGTGACATACAAAAACCGTTCTTCATTGTCATAGTTAAAGTATAGTGTTCATACAGCTTATTTTGTTTGCAAAGTATATGTTGTAATGATAGACAATAAACATATTGGATTTATAAAACCTGAAGAAAAGATATGTTTTATTGTCTTTTGTCGTAAGAAACAACAATTTGAAATATTTGTGAACAACTTGTTTTCTATCACATTTATTATACAGATGTTGTTTGCTCTTTTCTCACCTTGGATCCAAGACATAAACTTGGAAGTTACTCGGTCTGTGTATATATTGATCGAAATTGGAAACATGAACATTTTCATTCCCTTATCTTGACTCCACGAAATGACAACATTAGAAACTGTATAATGTGGACTTACAATAAGAAGGTTGTGCATGGACCACATTCGACAGCGTGTAGACAATATTGCATATATTATGGCTATTACAGATGTAGACGTATATCCAAACAAATATTATTGTACTAATTAGGAAATAACAAATATATTAATGATATAATTGTATATAATTTTGTTAGAGTGATCTAATGTAAGTACACATTTACGAGATATGTCTTTTTGTGTTCATTATCAAAGTTAAATTTTAGTATTTATTCCCTAATAATAAACAATAAACATTTTGGATTTATGAAACGTGAAAATTTTCATTCCCTTATCTTGACTCCACGAAAGAAAAGTTATGTATTTTCCAATATTTTATCGTAAGAAACAATAAATTGATATATTTTGTCAAGAACATTTTCTTCTTATCACAGATATTCGTGTGACGTAAGGAGATTTTCAAGGAATTTTATATCATGTTAAATTGACTAAGGTATGCTTTATAAAACACATGGCGCTTTCATTTAGTTCATACTAACACAACTATCCTTTTTATTATGAAACCACACCTATAATTATCATTCATTATTGTAATATGATTCTGTACAGGTATTTTTTATACTTCTGTAACAGGAATTGTAATGTCCTACTTTATATTATTTTACATACTATTATTATATATACTTGATTCATGTTATTTTGTCAAAATTGTGTCATGCCCACTATTGACGGGTAAATAAAAGAAATATTGTTTTTTTTTATTTCTTGCTATAAAATTCCACACTGGCGAAAATTTAGAGGAAATTGTTCTCAATACCTTATAAGTATTGAATCTAGACATCAAAATCTGTATAGGACAAACCTATGATAATGTATCTAATATAGCCATTCGCTAAATGAAGCCTTATATTTTGCAGAAGAATCATGTTCTTTTTTCAGTTTTGGGCAAAATTTATTTCAATTTTTCTCTGCTTCTATACAAAGATGGAACATTCTTAAGGATTGCCTAGGAAAGAATATAATACTAGGAGAAGTATGCAAGAACATATGGTCTGCAAAAGCAAGCATTGTTTATACTATTAAACATATTTTTTTTGCAATATCAAGGAAGCTCTTTTGAAAATTAGTGAAATTTCTGCACAAAAATATAGTCCGAAATAAAAGCAGTATCACTTGTTAATGTCGATTTTGGTAATTAATGAGTTAAAACGTTAAAATAATACTTACAAAGCAAACATGAAACTGAAGAAAGATACACGAAACCAAGAAAAAACAACATTAACTTATTAACATTAACTAAATCACGCGAGAATTTTCCCTTTTGCACCAATACTCGACGAAGTATTGAACCAAGACTGATTTAGTTTTTAGCACTGCATACCAACAGATTAATATATTAAAAAATGACATTGAGAATATAACCCTGAACGACCAGCACTCTGTACACTACAAATGCCTCCTGTGTTTCAGAATTAAACTCAAAATTCGATACACGGTTCTATCCCTGTGAAAATAAACCATTGTGCTATACTGTTTTTCACTAAACAAGGGCTGTAAAACAACAACACATAAAGAAAGATTGCATACCGATTGCAAACAAATATATGAAATTAAGTTATTTTCTACTATTTTAGAATTACTAAATTCTAATGTTTCCTCCAGTAAATAATATTTTAGAAACAAACAACTATCATTGCACATCAAAGCAAATCGTTTTGTCAGTAAAGTATCACCCATTTAAATGAATTAGAAAGGATAGTATTGAAAATGAGGATGACAAAAATTCTGAGATCTGGATTTGCGTTTTTTTAATAGAAATATAAGCGTTTGAGTGTTAATATCAGAACCCAGTTACTTTGCAGTAAATCCAGAGTTACTAATGTGTTACGCAGGTAATTCATAATGATAAACTACTGGGAGATTTTCAACAGCAGTTAAATTATTAAAAAGAATTAAATAATAAAAATTATTAGAGGTACTTCCGAAAGTGTTCTGTATCGAGAGTAAATAAAACCAGAAATATGTGTAAAAAATATGTTTACTTCTTACTTTTAAAGTTCGTATGTAATGCTGTGTTGTAGCCTACAGAGAACATAATTCTTCACGTGAGTGACGGAATGCGCACGTCTTACTATCGTCACGACAGTACAAATTCCAATGTTAAGCGTCCCTTCTGTGACGTCATTTTAACGTCTACTGACTGACTGATAGATAGCACAGTATTGTATAGATGAGTGAATGGTTGAAACATGTGACCCCTTTAGGCGACCCTCGACCCCTTTCAGGGAAATAAAGAGATAAATTATATTTTCATTAATATAACACTGTTTCTAGGATAACGTTTCAAAGTAAAATAAGTATATATTAGCAATATAGTCAAATAGTTAGCTCCCAAAAGATGCCGCCGCTTTGTTTAAATACCTAATAAATCAGAATAATTATTAAAAAATTATGAATTTAATTTTTTTTTAATTAATCAAATAAATTTTATATTTTCTAGTATTTATTAGATACTAGTCGCTATACGTTTATGAAAAAAATCGGCCAAAATGTGAAAAGAATAAACTTTATTATAACAAAAAATAATTGGTTCAAAACTTTCTTTGTATTTCAACATGATAGTAGATTATAAATCTCTTACCATAAAAATACATTTTACTGAACTTTGATGAAATATTAATGCAAAAAACTCAAAAACGTTATGCTTAGTAACAATTCGTTCATGTATTATTTCCTTACATCGTTTAGTTTACTTACGAATTTTTGATTTCATTAAAACGCTAAATCACCTTGAAAAAATGTTTTGAAAAATTGTTTATTGAAAAATGTTTGTTAGAATATTGTATTAGTTGTATTTTTTATTAGTTTTTTCTTTCTTGTTTTAAAATTACTGATTCCAATATTATTGATTTATTAATATTTATAATAAATTGTTTATTAATACTGATGTGAAGATTTGGCCAGGCACTTGTTTGTTTGTTGGTTTAGAATTAAGTACAAAGCTACACTATGGGCTATCTGTGCTCTCCTCACCATGGGAATCAGTTTCTAGCATTATAAGTCTGCAAACATACCGCTGCCACTGGGGGAACTTTGTTAATAACTGTATTTTCGTAAGAATTGAATTTATTCTTAAGTGCTGTTATTGTGAAAAATTGTTTGTGTTTTTGAACCCTCATTGTAACGGCGTATTAATTTGAAATCGTTGCAGTGGCTTGTTTAATGCTTCAAAAACGTGTTTTGTTTGAAGTTAAGCACAAAGCTACACGATGATCTATCTGTGCTCTGCCCACCAAGTAAGCCCGCAGACATGTCTTTAAAAACAGTACATTTTTATAATATATCATTCAAATATATAATGCATCAAATTATCAGAAAGCATGATGTAATCATAAAGTTTAGATTATTAGATAAATATGATACTTCACTCAGACTTCACTTAGCTATCATTAGTAATATTCTACCTGTCTCTTTAAAATATCACTTGTCAATAACCCTTTCCCAAAGTTTACTTAAAATTGCCAATTCGGCGGATTTTTTTTTCGGCAGATTTTACACCTTTTGTATTTTTTTAGTGTTTTGTGACAAATCTAAACAGCTGATTGACGTAATACATCCAAGGTATTCCTTGTTCCTTCTACGACTACTGACAATGGGACTATTTGATTAATCTCCCAAGTTTGTAAGATCAAAATAACTTGTTTACTGGAAGCAGCCTATCTCTCAATAGAAATTTCTTAAAGGCGTTTAGACTTTGGTGAAACGAACCAGCAAGAAGCAGATTTAGGAAGACGATACGAAGTCTTTTCTAAAGCCCTTTCACTCTGTTTTTGTAGCGAGGCCTTTGTTTAAAAGTTGAAGTTCTGTGTCGTTGAGTATCCGATCAGATCTGTTGATTACGAGGTTAGGCTGAGCTGCATTGTTGTGTTTCACTTCACGTTGTTGTAGTTTCCTTAGTTGATCTAGTTTCTTATTGTGTGTAGACTTCTTTTCTTGATTCAGCAATGAGTTGTCTTGGTTGATAGCGCGTTGTATATTGCCGTAATGGCCCGGCATGGCCAGGTGGATAAGGCGCTCGACTCGCAATCTGAGGGTCGCGGGTTCGAATCCTCATCCCACCAAACATGCTCGCCCTTTCAGCCGTGGAGACGTTATAATGTGACGGTCAATCCCACTATTCGTTGGTAAAAGAGTAGCCAAAGAGTTGGCGGTGGGTGGTGATGACTAGCTGCCTTCCCTCTATTAATACAAAACGAGATGAAAGTGAATCGAACTTCAACAGTGTTTAGTAGGTTTTATGTTAGAATAAAACTTTAAATGTTTTCCTAACTTTTGTTCTAAACAATAAAGTCATGAAGAAAGTACTAAAATTAAACCACTAGCTTAAGTTAAAAATTAATGTTTTTACTGATTTCCTTACCAACTGACTAAAAGAATTTTTAACATTTGTTATGCTCATATACTTTCTGATCTCGTATAGTGTCCCAAAATCCACATTCACAGTTTACACCTGAAGAAGAAAGGTCCACCTTTCAAAAGCGCTCGGGTTTTAGAATTTTTACTCATCCTATATATTGATCTCGTATAGTGTGCCAAAATTGTACTGATAATCATATTGGTATTCTGTGTAACATACAAAGCTGCTGTCCATAATCAACTCTGAAATATAAGCAAAATCCTCATATAATATATTGTGTATTGGGTAAAGGGTGATATCAGAATATTAAAAGTACAATCCTATATATTGATGCCGTTATTACAAAAAAGTTTCATTAATATCCAGGTTCGTTTTACTGTGAAAACATCTTATTATGAACGATCTTAATTTAATATTCAAATTATTTTTATTACAACTTGAATTACATAAAAGAACACAAAAGATATTACAACAATATTTACATTTATTTTTTCCGAAAAGTTTTAGCTTTCGTACTTGGAAAAATTTTATTATTTTGAAATAATTAGGTGTTTCAACATAGCGTTGGCATCTTCTGTGATCTAACTATTTAGATATCGCTAATATATACTTATTTTCTATGAAAATGTATCTGTATATTTCACAGAAACGGGTCAGAAGACTGCCTGGAAGGGTCACTTGTTTCAACCACCAATATACAATACTGTGTTGTCTATCAATCAGTCAGTAGATATTAAAATGACTTCACCGAAGGGATGCTCAAAGCTGGAATTTGTATTGTCACGACAATAGTAAAACGTGCTCATGCCATGAATCACGAGACGAATTATATACTCTGTAGACTACCACACAGCATTACATACGAACTATAAAACCAAGAAGTAAAAATATTTATAACATTAAATTTTGTTTTATTTACTCTTTAAACAGAACACTTTCGGGGAACCTACGGAAGTACGTCAAATAATATTTATTATTTAATTTTTCTTAATAATTTAACTGCTGTTCAAAATTTTTTTCAAATTTATCATTATGAACTACCTGCGCAACACATTAATAACTCTAGATTTACTGCAAAGTAACTGGGTTCTAATGATAACATTCAAACTCCAAATCAGAATCTTGGTCATCCTCCTCTCAATAATATCCTTTCTAATTCATTTAACTGAGTGATAGTTACTAAAGTTTTTATTCTGAATTCATTAGAAATTTTAGAATATTACTTCATTATGAAATACAGTTTCTCAAAAGTTTAACATAATCGCATTTTTTAGTTCTTTTTGGGTCGGCAGTGTGTTTTCCATCTATTGCTCACATGGGATATAACTACTACAGCGTCATATTCGTGCTGATATTATAAATCGGCTTATATGGAATTACATTTTAATAAAAACTTTTTAAAGCACGTTTGTAAAACACTTACATTTTCGGAATATAGTTTGGATATAGATTTTAAAATCAACGTAAAGAAACTGTGTGTAGATCTTTTGACCATATTATTTGTTGAATTTTTTACTTGTTTTAATTTAAAATTGTAAATTATTTTATAAGATATGAATGCAAACAGTATTTTGAATTTTAAAGACTGTGAAATTTTCCTAGTAATGTTATTTAAAATAGAATTTTTGCTATTTCTTTATCATGAACTACGGTAGAGGTTCACCATAAGGATCTCCCCTTTGTTATTCTTTAATATTGTTCTGCTACTTTTTGCTGTAGGTATTGTAGTAAAATCTAAGCACTATTACAAAGTAAATCATTGCACATTGTTTAGAGTAATGTTTAAGTTTATTTGACAAACTAGTAAATAACATCGACTATATAACCGTTGACATGCAATCGCGTCAATGTAGTTTGTGGCTTATATGGAGCCTCATAATGTATTTCGTCCATACATATATAGCTGCATGCAGGCCGTGGATGTAATTTAATTTTTGTAAGGCAGGCACGACGCTTGTAGCGTAGTGATTATTAACTTAATGTTGCAACTGTATTGATGTCGCGTATCATTGTTTATGTATGGGGATCCTGCCTTTTCGGACACGACGCTGCTGACAGGATCACAGTTTTTTTTAGCAATGCAAGATCGATTTCCCCCAATGCTACTCAAAACTCTAAAACATCATACAAACATCTAAACTGTCTCTCACAACATAAATCTTTAAGCCAGAATTTAAAAGATATCACCAACTTCAATTTCGAGCATCGGATTAGCAATCACGGTTATGGCTGATAATAACTGTTGAATTATAGCCAACACTGCGTGCCTGCGAATTGTATGGATACTATAGATAGAGTGGCTATCCTTGAAGCTGATTATAAGGAGTGGCAAGAATCGTGCAAGCCGGAGATGGTGAAAATTGTTGGCGATGATTATAAGTTATGAACCTGTAAGTAGACAAGCGACATTCTTAAAACAATGATTATATAGGGTAAGTCGCAACGAACAAATAAGAAATGCGACATTTCTCTAACATCATTGTCGGAAATGGTTAGTAGGAGACTAAATATTAACTTGTAAAAATACATGTAAAAGGGTAAAAGTTATGAATAGCAAACATTAGTGTATAACCATTAGAATATTATGTTATTATTGTTAATAGTGTAGTTACTGCTATTGTGTTATTACTCTTAATCGTGTAATTACCGCTACTGTTAATAGTGTACATCGTTCCCACACCTTGTGAAATAAAATTTCCTGACTTTTTGAAGATCGTTCTTTTCGTTAAGAATATATTTAATTACCTGAATATTTCATCTATTCTTGTAATGTATGTCACTGAACTATTGTCTGAAAAACGTTATTATTGTATCATTTAATAAATAGAAGAAAAATGAATGTCACAAATCACAGTTTGTTTAAATCTTATGTTGTAAAGTTTCGATATCATAAGTCATGTCGATCTTGAATTACTGATATTTCATCAGAACATACACACGAAAATCAGGTTATCCATGTTTATGATGGTGTATATCCATTAACCCTTTTAACTTGATTGAAATCAAACAATGTTATTACAGCATAAACAACACTAGAGATTTCAACACCGTTGACTATTACGTTTCGGGTGTTAATATACCGAAGGAACATATTTATTGCTGTAAAATGTAATTTTCTTTAAGAAATATGCTCCTCTTACGTCAAGTATTTATTAAAAGAATATTTTCTGAAGTACTAAATAACTGTACACGTCAGCAAAACGATTCACATTTATTGTGTTCTTTTTGGATGTGCTCATCTGCATCAAACGTATAGAAATCTTTGAATTAGCTTGATTTTATAGTTCTGGATAGACAAATTACCGAAAATATTTTCAGGTATACTTAAGTTTATTCGTTCACGAAATCGTCAGATTATCAGTACAAATAACTAGTTGTAAATTATAATTATACATATAGGACACTTCACACGCGGAATCACAACTAATGATAATACAGATATAACATTTATTGTTGCATTATAATCCTACTCCATCAAAAAGTACAACCAGACTCCGTACGGTAACTAACCTAGACACGAATGTTAGTCTACACAAACATGTTCGTCACTAACAGTGGTATTGCATTACGTACTGTATTACACTACTTAAGTGTTAAGTATTTCATTTTCATCTTACATAATGTTGCTTATTACAGTAAATGTAAACTAATATTAAGCAAACCTTTTACTAAAAGCACTCACATTACATTTATTCTATTATGGCCATTAGATTTAGACAAAATGACAAACACTAGCACATTGGCCCAAACTACGTTGTTATAACCTCCATACTAACTAATATTTTGATCTTAAGAGCAAACTATTGTTTGAAAGTCCATAGTTTAAAAACAATACCAAAGCTATCAATCCAATTCTGTCAAGATGTACATGCTCATCTTCACTTTCAGTCTTTATTATTTCCTCTCCTTAATGTTGTGAGATAGCGAATTATAATTTTTTTATAATTATTGTTGTGTTTATCGTTCACATATTATTTCATTACATCGTTTAGTTTATTTACGAATTTTTGATTTCATTAAAACTCTAAATCACCTTCTACATAATCATTTGTGTTTTGAGTAAATATATGTATGATGAAACTGACACTAGCTTCCCTAGCAGTAATGTATAGGTACTATTAATAGAGCAGATGAGAATGTAAATTTATGATCACATGAGGATGTACTCTCGTGACCTACTCTTTGAATAAATACCCTGCCAGAAGCTTCACTGACAGACAGAGTCTTAAGATAGTTATCGAAGGATAAAGTTGCTGTTGTTTGTCACTCGATACGGTTATTGAAAAATCTTTGTTACAATATTGTATTAGTTGTATTTTTTATTAGTGTTTTTTTATTTCTGGTTTCAAAATTACTGATTCCATTATTATTGATTTATTAATATTGTTAATAAATTGTTAATTAATACTGATGTGAAGTTTTGACCAGGCACTTGCTTGTTTGTTGGTTTAGAATTAAGTACAAAGTTACACTATGGGATATCTGTGCTTTTCCCACCATAAGTATCAAAACCCAGTTTCTAGCATTATAAGTCTGCAAATATACCGCTGTGCCACTGGTGGATCTTTGTTTTTAACTGTGTTTTCGTAAGGGCTGAATTTATTTCTAAGCGTTGTTATTGTGAATAAGTTGTTTGTGTTGTTGAACCCTGAATGTAGAGGCGTATTAATATGATATCGTTGCAGTGTCTTATTTAATGCTTCAAAAACTTGTTTTGTTTGTTTGTTTTGAAGTTAAGCACAAAGCTACACAATGGGCTATCTGTGCTCAGCCCACCAAGGGTATTTAGACCCGGTTTCTAGCGTTGCAAATCTGCAGATATGTCTTGAAAAACAGTAAATTTTCCTAATATATTATTCAAATATATAATGCATTATCAGAAAGCATGATATCATCATAAATTTTAGATTATTAGGTAAACCTGATGCTTCATACAGACTTAGTTTAACTGTCAGTAGTAATATCTGTCTCTTTAAAATATCGCTTGTCAATGGCCATTTCCAAAAATTTACTCAAAATTGCCAAATCAGCGATTTTTTTTTCTACAGATTTTGCGCCTTTCGGATATTTCTAGTATCTTATGACTAATCTAGTGACTTTCACTGCCGACAACAGTTATATTTAGAAAAACAACTAGCAAGCAGCTCAATAGTGTTAACACAATACATTGTGAATTTGTGGATATAGAAGTTATACAAGTTATCATTTCAGGAGTATCTTCTCATTTTAAAGATAATATCGC
>NW_013674062.1:0-1922 GCF_000517525.1 Limulus polyphemus
ATCAATTCATGTGAATATGACTGAAAAATTTCATTTTCTCTGAAAAGGTGGTGTTTATTTACTTGTGACCACGCGGTGTACATTGATGATTAAATTTCAATAAAATGTAAGATTTGATCACTCGTTTTCTTTATTTAAAATCTGGACAGAACTTATGGGATGACCTGGTAGTTTATTCTTCTTCAATACAACTTTGCAATACACAGAATTTCCACAGCCACTTTAACTTCAACATACGCTATAATTCACAACGATTCACTCACTTTACTTACGGTCACTACTGCTCACTTGACTCAATTATCTGTCTATCTGCAATTATCTATGCCGCCACTTCTTCTCTTCAATCTATCTGCATATCTCTCTATTGCTGGCTTTATTTGCCGGGCTTATATATACTAAAATAGAGGGCGCCTAGCAAATACTGGGATATTCGTGATGTTCCCTGATCCTTCTAGAAACTCATGACGTGTTACCACAGTCACGTGACTTCCGCTGTCGTAACATACCAATATTACATGTAATTGCACAAATTACTGATGGGGTTTCCTTTGTATTTTATATAGGAAATGAATAATTTCACTCACTTTCTTTGGTCACTTTTTTATTTACACTGATTGTTGCAGCAGGTGAAAACTTAAAATTACTCAATATGATACAAAATGTGTACCCAAACAATGTAATTGGTGTATAAAGAAGTTCATAATTTGAAAGTTCAGGCCTAAGAATATTCTGAGATAAGGAGTGTAGCAGTACTAAATTTTAACCTTTTATAATCAGAAAAAGAATGCATATTTATTTACGAATGCTTTTTCAAACTAGTTCATGTATTTGTTAGCATCCTTACAAAAATAACGTTGTAGTCATAAACTTGCATTAACATTCACCTCAGGTTAAAGTTACATACCACAATGATCATTCCAGGATCTAGAATTAGGCCAAACTTTTGTATCATTTCTTATTCCTCTCCCTTAATGTGATGTAGATCATACCCAAATAAATAGCTGATGTGGAGGTTTGTACAAGTTAGTAAAGGCTAGGAATAAATCTTCCCCTTGAAACTGTATAATGAGAATGATCACCAAACATAGGTAATCTAGGATTATGGTATTAGGTCATCAAGAAATTAATGTTGTTTTTTAGATGAAAAAACCCAAACAACTTATATATTCAAACAAAACATTTATTACATGAAATAGTTCCCATTCTTATCGATAATGCTTTTCCATCATACAATCAGGTTGTTAATTCCCTGAATAAAGAAATCACTTGGCTTTGAAGCAAAAAACATGATGTCTCTTTAACATCTTCCACATTTACATACGTTTTCCCATTAAGATGGTGTTGCAGCGAACGAAAAAGATGGTAATCTGATGGTGCCATATCTGGAGAATATGGTGGGTGGAGGAGAACTTCCCAACCCAACTCCATAATCTTGTGTTGTATCAAACGTGCCACATATGGACGCACATTGTTGTGGAGAAGAAGAAAACCTTTCTGATTGATGAGTGATGGGCGTTTCTGATGAAGGGCTTGATTTAAACGTTCCAGTTGCTGACTATAGACCTCTGCATTGACAGCTCGCTGTGGATTGAGGAGTTCGAAATGAATTACTCCTCTGATGTCTCACCAAATGCAAAGCCTCATTTTCTGCAGTTGGAGTCCAAGTTTTGGGGTTGGAAGTGATTTTTTTCTAGGACTGAGCCATTGTTTGTGGCATTTAATATTCGCATATTTTCATCACCATTGACAATTCTGTCTAAAAACAGTTCACGAGCATTGTG
Organism: Limulus polyphemus; assembly: GCF_000517525.1. Lineage (NCBI taxonomy): Eukaryota > Metazoa > Arthropoda > Merostomata > Xiphosura > Limulidae > Limulus > Limulus polyphemus. The sequence continues at coordinate 1,782 of NW_013674062.1, forward strand.
CGCCAGAATAGACAATGCAACATTCACACATTGGAAATGATAATCATCGGAGAGTTCGTGAGGCACTGAAAACATACATATTGTTTCATGAGAGACATGCAATTTCAGGGCCATTTCATGAGTATGTTGTCTTGGGTTAGA
>NW_013674062.1:2106-5755 GCF_000517525.1 Limulus polyphemus
AACATGTTAGCCCCTGCCATAACAATTTTTAAGGCTAAAGTCACCTGAAAGAAATTTGCTGAACCATAATTGACACTTACGAACATTCAAAACATTTCCATAAACTTATTTGATATTCTTTGTGGGTGCCGAGGCATTGTTTCCCTTGTTAGGTATTAGAGTACACTAAACTTTAAACATTATACAGGCTACACTAACGTGACCTTTAGGTGGTTTGTTTAACTATTATAGGTGATGTACGTTTTTTGTGGGGTGGTTAGTGAAAGTGTTCCACAATGCGATATTAATTTCTTGACGACCTAATATACTGTACTAGAACTTTGGCTTGACCTGAAAGTGTAGTATTGATACAATTTTGTTACTTCTTGACACATGAAGAACTGTTCTTCCTCTGCTCCAGCAGCCATAAGTCTTGATACAATATTATAGAAACTGGTCAATTGTATCGCAAGATCCAAACACTTTTTGTGAGTGTGTACGAAAGCTTTTTTAAACTTTATATTGAGTGTTTTCTTTGCTGTCGCGATTAAATTTATTCTCCTATAAGCAAGTCTTTCCAAATCTCCCTTTTTGCAAATTTAATACTTTACTGGTTGGCTCCAGTTTTAACTGAAAATACCAGACTTAATTTATCTAGAAATTTTTACTGGAATTGATTGTCACATTTGTTTTTAATAAAAAGAAAATATGTTTCTCCTACTTTGCAAGAAACATTCTTTAGGTTGATAATGATACATCACTAAAAATTCAGGTTGGGGAAAGAAGAAAGTTCAACCAAATAAAACAGAAATAAAATGTATTCATCTTTCAGGCATTAACTTTCTGTAAGATATGACTATATACTTAAGAGCAACATATAAACATAACCAACAAGCAGTGCAACCTGAAGAAAGGTGTTGCAAAAAACATAAATATATGACTTTATAGCCCACCCATAGTCCCGGAGTGTGGAGCATGAATTTTCAGCAATGAGCCACAAACCTCAGAATCACAGTCCTAGCATGCTGACCACTAGGCCACATACCTGGTACTACTATGCTTAAATCATAGTAACTCATACATTATGAAAACATTAAATTAGAAATGTTGATAAATATTAAACAGAAAGTACATCTCAATCACTTCTACCCAAATTATAGATAATATTCTTTCTAAATTATATGTTAAAAAGCAATATATTGGTTTGTACAGAGTAATGGTAAGCACATGTAGTAATCCTTATGATAATAATAAAACTCTGGTGAGAATGCATTTTCAGTTACATATTTAGTAAATACTACATATACTGTGTTCATGAATTTCTGTATAGATTACTTTTCTCTACTGCAAATAATGTATTTTTTGAAACAAGAAACAAATGAAAAAAAGGAACACTTTCAAATTGTTACTATAGCCAGAGAGCACCAAAAATGGTTTAAAGAAATTTTTAATTACTTATTGTGCTTCATATAATTTTCAATTATTCTGTTCACTTTATGAACATTATTTCTATGAGTTGAGCAAAGGCAATCCGAAACTGCATGTTTCTTAATAAAACTTTATTCTAATTAAGTGAGTTATGAAGTATATATCCATTGCATTGAATATCCGACATATGTGCTATATACATGGCCCATTATGACTTTTCTAAAAAACAAAACATAACTGTTATTGACTATCACTGGAAGAGCTGCTTGATGAATCTGTGGAAAGAACTTCAACATCTTCATTTTCCTTACTGTGCCCTTTACTTTCCATATTAACAGAGTTGTGAGTGGCTGTTGAGCTTAGACCTGGTTTCATTTCTGTTGCACCTTGCCATGTAAAGGAGCTGGTGTGTGATGTTGGTGGTGGCTGATCTATGGGGGAAGAAAAGATTTCACATCACATATATACATCTTTTATGATGTACCACTGTGACATACCAAGAAGCATGAAAAAATGTCCTTAAACAGTTCCCACTAAATAAGTGGGATGAAAAAGCATTTAATAATAAATTCAAATCAGGAAACTCAATACTTTACCTAAAAGGGTTTTATATATGGGTTGGGATTCTTTTACAGTAGGTGTCTGTGACTTGTTGGCGATAAGTTCGAACAATAAACAGACAGCACACAATCCACTTGTTTTAAAATAATATATTCAATAGAAGTCAAACGTATGTACAAAAATTCTTTACACTGTAGGTTACCACAGTTGTATCTAAAACTTTAAATAATTCACTTTTCTTGTCAAAAGTCCACACAGCCCACTTCAATTACTTTAGAATGGAAATGACAAGACAAATTATTTTTCTCTACTCTGTTTCTTCCTATACAATCTGCAATAGATTCACTTACGTTACTCCATGGATTACCACAGTTGTATCCAGAATTTTAAATAACTGTCTTTCATCAAAGTCCATACAGGTGAGTTCAATTACCTTAGAACTCCCTCTGACAAGACTAATTATTCTCCTTATGTCTGTTAAACTCACTTTAAATATTGGCCTTTACAGCTAAATTAACAATCATGCAGTCTAACTTCACTTTCACTAACTTAACGGTTTCTGACTGAACTTCACTTCTTTTGCTTGTTACCACAGTTGTATTCAGAGCTTTAAATAATTGTTTCTTTTTTTTCATCAAAAGTCCACTTTAGTTACCAATTGACATGACAAAATATTTTTCCTATCTCTGTTGTTACAATACACCTGCAAAACACACTACAGACATCACCTGTTAAGGCTGACTTCATGTTTTCTTCCACTAACTAACTTTTTTTTTGACTGAACTTCACATGATTTATGCTCGTTTTGTCCCTATACATACATACATACATATACACATTGCCCAAGAAAGGCCTGGCATTTTCTACAAACTAGGAAATGCTATGATGTAACAATACTCACATAGCAAGAAAAACATAGAGGTTTTGAGAAAAATGATGTCAAAAATATTACAAAAACTGAACTATACACACAAAATGTACGACTCTTACGGAGTTATATAACGAAATTTGTCATAACTATCACCTTTAAAATAATTACTTTTAACATTCTTGTTATGAAAACTAAATAATCATTAAATATTAAATCATTAAATAAACTAAACAGTCCTGTATATATACAACACCAGCTAGGGGAATAAAATATTACACCATTTCTGTTCTTGGTGATAATGGACCCAATGCTTTGTTATTACTTTAGGGTAGAGTAAGAAGAGTTCATACCATTATAGAAGTAAAAAGAAAATTAGGTGAAAAAGTGACACAAAGACAGTTGATGTTTAAGCTTTTGATACTTCAATTTTAAAAATTCACTATTTTATAACATTGCTTTATCAAGAGTTTGGTCAAGAAATAATCTCAAGATCTTAGCCAAACATGGTGATTATCCAGAAAGACAAGGTGTTTATACAAAATTGTTGTGTACAGATATATTTCGTTTATAGTCATTCCATGTTTTTACACTTCTTTACTTTAAATCTCCCATAATGCAGCAAACTCCCATAATCAACAAACAATCGACAGGAACAGCACGCACACTGCTACTTCTTGGCGAGAAACCCCCAAGCCACAATACAACACTCCACCAATTAACGCCTTCCATGAGCTAGATACCACCACCTGCTTACCCATACCTATACATATCCACCAACAGTAATAACAATTCACATAACATTCAGCCTTG
>NW_013674062.1:6090-10997 GCF_000517525.1 Limulus polyphemus
AACCTACAGACATCGGTCTTGTTTAACAAAATCTGCCTACAATAAAATCAGTCACCAAAGTACACCAACATCCGACTATATTGGAAAATAAAGAACATTATAAACACCATATACATCTTTAAAATTTTTAATCTTGTTAAACTACCCACAAGTGTTGTGTCATAAATGTCCAAATTTAGTTTTTTATATTTTGGTTACAAAACATTGATAAACAATAATATCAAGTGGAAACTCCATACAATAACTTTAACAATTGTTACACTCTAATAAAAATTGCATATTATATCAATAAATATATTTAATTTTACAAAGCATTAATATTTCATCAAACATTTTTCCATTTATTATATTCAAAATTTACCTCCATGTGGTCCACGAGATGTTAAATCTCCTAAATTTCCTTGATGCTGCTGCTGCAACATACTACTACTACTAAGCGGTAAATCACTCATTCTCCCGAGAAACCCTGATCTCATTTCAATATCTGTAGGATAAGGTCGTCTTGGATCTCCTACAATCAGAAGAAACAAAGCTTTAGAAAATATACATCAAATGCAGTTAGGAAATTATAATATTTTAAACAGTTTGTTGAACAAAATGAAAAAATATTATTTCTACTTCAAAAACGTAGGTAAATGAAGATTACTTGTGAAGGATATAGGGCATTATAAGTAACATATACATAAAATGCAGTTCAATTCTTTTAAATGTCTGGTCTTGTTTCATGATTTGATTTTGGCAGGGATAACTGAAGAGGGTGTAGAATTTCCCAAATGACATAGCCCAGTGAGACAAAACTAATAACAAAACATTTCTTTTTTGAATAAAAGGTAAAAACAGGTTTATCCACAAAACAACATGGAAGAATTAATTGTTAATATTAAAATTATCTATCTAAATACCTATATTAATGTAGGTTACTTGTAACAAATAAATGACTAAAAATACCATACATATAAAATGCAGTTTACTACCATAGAAAGACTGGTCTTGTTTATTGTTTTTTTTGCTGTTCATGGTTAATACCTAAACAGTAAAATTACCAAAACCAAGAATACATTGTACCTGAGGCCTAGACAGGATGAACACATGGCAAACTCAATTTAGTGCTCCCAATTTTGTGTGTAGGCCTAGGAAGAATGAATGCTGTAATTTCACAAAATATTTTATTTTTAGACAGAATGCTTTATATCCATAGGCTTTTTAAGTAAAATGCTGCATATCTATCAATGCAATGTCATCAGTAGCTCAATATTGTCAGAAATCTAGTATAACTCATTTTGCATCTAAGCTTGTAATATACAATTGTTCATGTATGTGATGGTTTTAACATTTAGTCTTTAGTATTTTACAGTGAACATTGAGAATATCTGACATATAAACTGATAAAGAAATCATGGTTTATACTGATGCTTACATTAATTAAAGTGTTGTTAAATATATTTATGTATAACAATTTAAAGCTTTTTGTCCAACAGGCACAGTATGATGCTACAACTTGTCAATTTAAAGATGTCTGGTTTTATTTTATGGTTTGGCTTTGACTAGGATAACTGATGAGGAGTGGAACTTCTCAAAAGAGTGGTAATTCAGTGCAACATATTCAACAATAACATTGCCTTACAGTTTAAAAAAATACAACTTCAATTTTGTAACTATTTACAATGTTATCATCTACAAAGACTTCTGTATCAATTTTATCTTCTGTTACAATAACCTTATAAACAACAATGTTTGCACATTTACACTTAACATTACTGACTGTAAATCATCATTTTAACAACTAACTTTCACTTCAGTATAACTAACAGTGTGATAATTTATACGTGATTCATAATTAATGTTTTAAGTCTTACATATATAATTCTAAACAGTACAGTGCTTTGATATACTTATATTTTTAAGTGCTATTAACAGCTGTTTCTCTATTCCCCAATCAACTATTCCCTGTTAACTGTCAAATATTTAAAGTATATGCGTGTACTTTCCTATGGTCAAAGAAAAACAAAGCAAACAAACTATAGCAACTTTAAAATAAAATAGTCCTAAAAAATAGTCTAATAAAATATTACTAGCAGATAACAATACAATAGGTGTTGTTACTTTAATGTATAAATACATTTAATTTTTAGCTTAATTTATGTTTATAGCCACAGGATAGCATAACTTTATGACTAAAATATGGCTCAAAAGGTCATGTATACTTATTATTAAAAAAGGTTTCATAAAACTTTAATGTATACAAATTGGATTTTCTCCAAAATTTCTTTGAACCTCAGAAGAACAGGAGCCTTTTTAAATCTGACTTATACGTAAGACAATCCATGGAAAAGTCAAGTATCAGTTAGAAAGCTGATCTATATTAGGCTTAGTAACCTTTAACACTTTGATTATAGTCAGTGAATTCCTGTGTTGAAAACCTACGTAGACTGCTACTTGTACTGGAAAGAGTAATAACCTGGCAGTCAGACACTCAGAGAAAAACCTTTCAGTCATTAAACATAACTGCTGTCCAACTAAAACGATTATTAAGCATACAATTAAAAGAAATTATTGCTAACCTTTTAAAAAAAAAAGTAATCATAGTGACAACAGGTATTGAAAAATAAAAAAATTTTATTATAACAATTAAAGAATACACTGATATGGCTTACATGTGTCTTGGTTAAATTGCAGTTACTTGTGTAATAAAACAAGATATTTTAGAATAACAAAAGATAAACTGATCTGCCTTGGTATGTCTGAAGGAAGCTGTAATTTCATATGTACTGAAAGGTAGACAGATGACTGTTAATAAAGGAGAAACTGATTTGTTTAATCTAATGTCAGTTACAGTCATGTGTGTATTGCAAAATAGCCACATGATTACAAAGAAGGATAAACTGATTTGCCTTTGGTATGTATAAGCTAAGCTTTGGCTCTATTGCTAAAAGACTTTAGCCTAAATCATACTTGACATTTTGTAAACATGCCAGACATAAAGGAAATGAAAGCAGAAACATAGACTACTCATTAATCTCATTCTAAGTTTTTTTTTAAATTTTGAAAACATTCCACATACATACACTTAGAAATGTGAAATTTTTACATCTCAGCCAAACAATTCAGAAATATAATTTCCCTAAGTTGGGGCCAAAGGCCACCTGGAGAGGTCATGTGTTTTAATCATTATACTGTAGTGTGTTGTCTGTCAGTCAGTCACAAGACACTAAAATGACATCACATAAGGGATACTTAACACTGCAATTTGTAATATCGTGGCATCAGTAAAATGTGTGCATGCCACGACATTATGAGAAGAATTATGCACTCTGTAGGCTACAGCACAGCATGACATATGAACTTCAAAAGCAAGAAATTTTGGTAAAATTTACTTTTGAAACAGAACACTTTTGGGGACCCCGCGGAAGTACATCTAGCATTATTTGTCCTTAATGACAACTATACTTCTCTTTAAGACTGACAAAACAAATGAATCATGATACAAACTAGTCATTCATTGTTACTTTAATTTAGACTTATAAAAACGTAGGAGCAATAGTAGAGTTACATTAATACTGAGACAACAAATAATAACAACATTTAACTGATAAAAACCAAAATATAAAAAATATTTTATAAATAGAGGAATCTTTTTGTCCATCATAATGCAATGAGAATTATAACTCTTAGGGGAAAAAAGGTTAACAAGAACCATAAACAATGTTTAAAATGGCAATCCTATTACATTAGCAACCCTTTGTTTCTTACCAACTAATTTAATAAATAAAAACTTTAACACTGTACTACCCAGTTATTCTTATTTAAAAATAAAATATTATATTACTTAAATCTAAACTAAGTCTCATTTCTATTTTTTTTAACTGAACAGAAAATATCAGATGACTGACTTTACATCTCTCAGAATTAAACTTTGCTATTCTAATAAATAAAACTGTTATCAATGACAAAACTTGACAATTTCAGAAAAAGTTTCCTCAAGTAATATTTCATGTTTAGTTAGTAAAACTAATTAGTAAATATACCTTGCTGCCAGTTGTGAGGTGCTGCTACTGCATTAGAAGCACTGATACGATGAGCATATTTTATTAACTCTTCTGAAGGAGTGCTTCTCTCATTGCTCCTTTGAATAGATTGTAGTTTCTGTTTAGCTTGATAAATTGCAGTGGCCTGGAAAATGACAAAGCCAAAGAGATGATTATATGCACTACATTTTCAAGAATTTTTATATTTAAAGTAAAGAAGTGTAAAAACATGGAATGACTATAAACAAAATATATCTCTGTACACAACATTTTTGTATAAACACCTTGTCTTTCTGGATAATCACCCTATTTGACTAAGATATTGAGATTATTTCAAGACCAAACTCTTGATAAAGCAATGTTATGAAATAGAGAATTTTTAAATTATGGTATCAACAAAACAGTAAGCAGTGACGAAACTAAATGGTTTGAAGTGTTCAATGAAACTTTTTCCTTTGTCTCTTATTTCTCAAAGAAAAAACAATATGTATTCCAAAACAAAAACTTTAAAATGCAGTGTTAGTTTTGGGGTTCTAATGCATTTATATCTTCAGAATATAGGATAAGGTGATAACCTTATCATCAATATTGCTATTAGACTATTTGAAAATTAGTTATTTCAATTTCTACAATTTTAGTCATTCTTTAATCACATGTTGTAAGTTCTTTATATAAATATAAAATATTTATTCCATCCTCGGTTTGCATCTTTGAAGCATGAGTGAGCACTCAGTAATGAATCTAAAGTGAGATCTTTTGCATATATATATTACTGTTGGTGGATATTTATAGGTATGGGTAAGCAGGTGGTGGTATCTAGCTCATGGGAGGCGTTAATTGGTGGAGTGTTATATTGTGGCTTGGGGGTTTCTCGCCATGAAG
>NW_013674062.1:11401-17689 GCF_000517525.1 Limulus polyphemus
TACCTATAAATATATATATATATATATACCTATCCAACAGAAAAAATAAAACAAAATAATCCAAACTAAAATTACATATCTAAAAGAATAAGATATTCAGTAAGAAGAAGATGGTTCTAGATTTCCAAAGCTTATAACACTTCAAACAAATCTAGTCAATATTATTAATATTGTAAGGAATAACGGATATTTCATGCAGAACATGTCCATTTGATAGGTTAAGAAGGTGACTAATACCATACTTCAAAAAGTTTTAAACAGTCTTATAGAAAGTAGCAGTAATCTTCTTAATTGTTAATCTCAAAATTTTAATATTGACATGACACAACTTATTAACTCTAGTCACTATAGCTAGATCAAGATTTTGTCCTTTTCTGAACTGTGACATCTAAATTATTCCCTTCACAACACAATATGAAAATATCTTTGTTAAATTCCACATCCTAAATACACAATGTTAAACTTCTCAATAATGAAATACATGTTTAAAATTCCTAACTACTAATTAAGCCTAATGAAATGTTTTTGAATTCAAATATTTGCCTTTGTGCTGCATTACCCAGCAATTAGAAAATTATAGTAACATGATAATAAGTTAAATTTACTATTATGTCTACAAATGTAATATTTCACACCCAATCTGATAGTTGAGTTTCTACTCTAAGAAATAGTGTAATGAACTAATATGTTCTTCCTTTTCAATATCAAAGTGTAATTTCTTTTGATACAATGTTTGCCATGCATGTCTTTACAGACAAAAGGCAAAATAATATTAGATAAAAAATTTACATTTTTTATCTAATATTATTTTGCCTTTTTCTTCAATTTCTTATTTGTTGTGCCTTTTAAGTAGGTAAAACTGGATGCTTTGTGCAAAATAAATGTAACACAATATCTAAATCTGTTAGTATTCAAGTCATAATGGCAAAGTTCTAAATTTCTGTCACTATCTTAAAACAAAATGTCAGAAATGAGCTTTAATATAAGTACATAACATGCCTATTATCATTATTCTTACCATACATTATAGTGTATGACCATGATGTGGATATACTTGATTCAATCACTTTATTTATCAAAACTCTTTTTTCACACAAACTCTTCTATGAGCTAAACCACAACCTGATAGTTACAAAGTCTTTTTTTTTATACTATTGTATACACTTGATGAATCTATTGTGGATTAGTTTGTTTTGTTTAATAGTAAATCTATTCAAAGTTTCAGTTGTACATGCAACCTATTGTTTTACACATTAACAATGATTGATGTTAATGGAATTAGATTCAGTAGTTCCACATAATATGACATGTTCAGTAGTGGTAGTGACATTTAATTTCACCAGTAGTAAAACATTCAACATTTATCAGCTTACAAGTGAAGTATTTTGAGGAGGAAAAATTTCATCATTCTGTCTGAAATCTTACTTTTCCTGCTGAAAACAAAGTAGTTTCTTTTGTAAATGGGGTGATTAAATAGACATAAAAAAAATATCTAAATTTCAAGATCAAACTATAATCTTTCACATCCACATAACCACCCAACATAATTTTCAAAGAATTAAAAATAGAAACATAAGTCCAACAATATAAAGTTTAAGCTTCTTCATTACTTCTTATATGAAAATTAGCATTTCCAGCCCCTTCCCTCCACCATCAAACAATCCAAAATGGACATAAAGTCAAAGACCAGAACAATTTTAGATACGATAATCAATCATTTGTATCTCCAAAATTCAGAAAACAAATACATTTAAAGTAAATTTATTTTTATGATTCAATTCGTTAAACAAGGCATCAACCTAGTAACCTGCCTCTGCACCTTTTATTTCAACAAAATGATGTCCTTCTTGCAGTAAGGGAACAAAAACTGAGCAACAGTATTTTAAATAATCTTCATCCGTTTTATATTAGGTTACAAAATGAGTCTAATCATAAAACTCAAAATAAATCCTACAAAATACCATTAACTCTTTTATTCCATCAAAATCACTTTTGCTACAGCATAAACATTTCTCACACACAAAAAAGTCGGTCCAAATTTCCATAACCCAATTAACACTTTTTAATTTTGAAACTCATTTTTTTACTTCATCAATAATCATCTAATTCCTTCTGTATGAGAAAAAATATTCACAACATGTGCAGCAGTTTATGACATCATGATGTTATAAAAAAAAAGATTCTAAGACAGTCAATATTAATCCTTGATTTATACTATAATTTTCATTTATCTGCATCAAAAGAACAACTCAATAATTACCAAAATATGTTCTGCTTCCTTTAAATGTTTCTGAAGAGTTCGTATATCTTGATCCTGTTTGTCCACCTCTCCTTGAAGAGCATCCATTTTTTTTTGAATTTCTGCCTGTTCTGAAGCTGTATTTGGAATTTCATAAGGATATTAGTACCTTTAATTTAAGCACTGTCATTTAAAGGATAGTAAGAATTTGTAACATTATAGTTATGACAAGACAAAGTCACTGTTTTAAAATAATGACAAATCTCCCTGCTCAGTTCAATGTTATGCAAATCAGGTATCTGATGATTTAGTAATGTGACCTGAAATGCAAATAACTAGTCATTAAGCCTGATAAATATATATAGTGGTTTCACATAATCTTGTCCCAATGGTCATTTTAAAGTAAACCACAGGGATTAAAGTGTCCCAAATTGTTAAAGGACCACGGATAGACTCAATGGTGTGCACTGAGGTGGGGAGGGAGGTTTAAGCCCCTGCCCTCCTGCCTGGAAGTGCTATTTATCAAAATTTTTAACATTAAAATGTTTATAAGCCCAACTTAACAAACAGGAACAAAATAGGATCTGTTTACTTTTTTACTTGCTACCATTCCATGCAACCCCCTAAAAAAGTTTGCTTTGCAATGCTTGAAAAATGCAATTTTTTTCCCTGCCCTTTTAATGTTCTCTACACATTACTTGTTAGACCTCTAAGATGTATAATGGATGCTTCATTCATATGGCATGCTACTGAAAAAATGACAGGTGGCTAATCATAGAATGCTTTTGTCAATTAGCTGAGTGTTGTTGATAGAATGATGAACTGTTTCCAAACAAAGTGTAAATTTCCTGGACACCAAGAAAATGCAAACTGCTATGCATAAAATAAGAGGACATTATTTGCCAATTCTAACTTCTAGAGTACCTTCTCGAAAACTGAATTAGATATTCACAGCCACAAGTTAATGTTGTGTCTGTGAACAGATGTCTAGAAATAGATTTCACAAGACCAGCTTGTATGCCAGACATCACAGCAAAGCATAATACCTCACATGCAAAGGTGTCAAGAGCACATCCTGTAAAGAAATGTAGGTTATTTTTACAGATGAATCAATGATCATTTTACTGCCAAAGTAACAGGTTCATGCTCATTTGAACAGAATCTGGAACCAAGTCCAATTCTATTTACATAAAGAAACAGGACACACATAGAAATGGTGAAACTACAGTGGGAGAAGGTTTAAGCATTAGTAGATGTATCAACCTCCACCTCCTATATGCAACATTGGTAGCAGGCTATCCTTGCTTTTCAAAGTAACCATATTCCACACTGAAATGAAAAGACAAACTGTAAAGAAGTACACTCATTTTTTCTAAAGTTTATTATCATAAACTGAATAACAATCATTTACATCTCATATAACATGACAGACCTTTAATACCTAATTTACATAAAAATTAACTAAGGCAGTGACTGACATTATTTTATAATTATAATGTTTTTCTTCTCAAACAACTAAAATATCTTAAATTCCAACTACCTTCTTTGTGCAGTATAAGATATTGTTTTCTAACACACACACCAGTGTTTCCACTGGCAACCGTCAACTTGCATATTTAGCAAAAAAACAACAACTATTTTTGGCAAACATCTTTTGTGGAAACATTTTTAAAAGATAACCTAAAAATTTCCAACTTGGTGAACTGTTAATATCAAGAAAACTTTTGTTAGTTTTTAAAATATTAAGTAATCTCCCACTGACCTCGTGTCAATAAACAAATTATGAAAACATGTTTTACTATTACTGCTAATGATAATAATGTTTTTATTTACAACATATAATAATTGTAAATGGAAGTAATTAAGTAGTCAGTTAGCCAATTATTTTATGTATGTTGTTTGAATATGATAAACAAAACTAATATTCAATAAATAAGGACTTCAGTCATCAGAATATTTTGCCATCACCTACTATACTCAATAAACCTAATGAAGCTTATCTGATGTCTTTTCATCATAGCGTTCAAACAGACATAATTTAACATACAAACACTTTCACAAATGAAACAAACAACTGAAGACAATATGAAACAATCCTCAGCTCTGTGACTTGTTCCTAAGTTTTCAAAACTTCCCTTAGAATGTTTTGGTCAATACTACAGGAACTTCAACTAGCAAATTTCCCATGAAACCATAAATTACTGCTTAAAACCACTATTTGGTGTACTATGATGTGAAAAGTAAGTTTAATTTTTGCTCTATCCAATATATTTAAACTATCCTTATAGCTATTTACAAAACTGTGTTTCATTAGCAAATAATCAAACCACTTAATGTGACATCATAAAAGGCTGGTAACCAAGGTATATACAAAAACTAAGCAGAAAAAGACAAGGATAATACTTGAAAATCAAGAAATGAAATATATTATCCAGGAGAGATAGCTTCTTAGTAAATTTAAAGTTATTCTTTGGGATGGGCAAGTGCTTTATTTAGAGGCAAGACTCCCTGAAGCTGCACACAAATTAAAATTTTAACATTTTGTTTTAATTTTTCTTCATGAATTGCATTAACCCGATTACTACCTGCTACTACCTTTCTGCATAGCCAATGCAAGTCTTGCTATATTTCGTTCCAACAATAAAACTAGTGGATGAAATTGTGTGAAACTTCATAAGAACTTTCATAAATGCACATAGTTTAAGAAACATAAGGCCTGTTACTTTTGATAAATTTAGTTTTTTTCCATTATGATCTTTAATATCTTGGAAAATTACATGAGGAAATGGTATTTATAAGAAATGATTATGATATTTATATTTGTTGCAGATTTGAACTTGTTACTTTTTATATTTCAGTACGTTATTTTAAAATCTCAAACTTTTGTCATCCATAAAATGCAAATTTTGTCTATTTTTAATTTTTTAATAATCACATACTCTTATGGTTTCAAGTAATATACAGACCCAAAAATTATATTTGTAAATAAACCTAAACAATAAATGAGTATTGTTATTTTTAACTAGGATTTCATGTTTATATATGTACATAAAAACATTTTAATTTTGTTTCATAAATATATTTTTATATCAAGTTTATGTTTTACTGCAGTCATACTTTTGTTTATTGTGCCGAATAAACCATGGGGTCAGCAGCATGAACTTTGTACGTTTTACGTAAACTATCTCACCCATGTTGTGGGTCACTCTCGTTCAACCGAGCATGGGCGCATTTGAACGTCACTGAAGATATGATAGTGAGAAAGCTTTTCGGTACTTGAATATAATTTCTTTGAACTTTCAAACAAGTTTATTTCAACATATGTCCGTGTATGTTGCTTCAGAATAGAGACAAAACTAACTGCCACTACTAATGAATGTATGCAACAGTTTATAATACAGGTGGTTTCAATAAACACCGCCTGAGCCTGACCCCTTGTTACTTGATACATCCTGTTAGAAGAGATTACCAAACGATACAGACACCATAAATTACAAAGAAAATTACTTTACAGCACTTAAAAGATTAGTCCTGGTCACATTCCTCTAATTCTAGGCAAGATTTATGTTGGAATGCAAAACTTAAGCTCTTCAATGTATTGAGACCCCAACTGTGAAAATGTCATAGCTTCCTTGTATTATTGAGATGAATGTATTTAGCCTGTTTCACAACCAACATTTGGGTTTTATTGTTGTCACTTGTACACTGAGTTTTAAACCATTTGCAAAATATCAGAATAAACTATATCAGTTAGAATTCTAAAGCAATAACAACAGAAGTGTGGGTCTTACTACAAAGTAAAGATTGTAAGAAGGAAAAATATAAAATTCTTATGTGGTACTGGTACTAGTAGTATTACATACAAATTACACAAGTTTATCATTCTAAATACTGAATTATACTATTATTATTATGAACTAAATATAAATTTACGCTAAATTATTGAACTTAAAACTATAAATTTAAGTGCAAAAGATATAAAAAATCACAAACTCTTTCTGTTCAATGTCCTAAGCCTAATTCATGTAAAGATTTTGCACTCGCCAATC
>NW_013674062.1:18689-23188 GCF_000517525.1 Limulus polyphemus
TTAATTTTTTAATAATCACATACTCTTCTTATGGTTTCAAGTAATATAGAAGACCCGAGAATAATATTTCTAAGTAAACCTAAACAATAAATGAGTATTTTTATATTTTTTAACTAGGATTTCATGTTTATATATGTACATAAAAAACATTTTAATTTTGTTTCATAAATGTATTTTTATTTCAAGTTTATTTTTCATTGCAGCCATACTTTTGTTTATTTAGCATGAACTTTGTACATTTGCTGTAAATTATCACACCTGTTGAGGGTCACTCATGCTCAGTCCCGCACAGACGCATCTGAACATTACTATAGATATGATAGTAAGAAAGCTTTTCGGTATTTGAATATCATTTCTTTGAACTTTCAAACCAGTTTATTTCAACATATGTCCTTGTATGTTGTTTTACTATACAGACAAAACTAATTGCCACTACTAGTGAATGTATGTAATAGTTTACAGTGCAGATGGTTTGAATAACACCGCCTGACCCTAGTTACATGATTCATCCTGTTACAAGAGATTACCAAAGGAAGCAGACACCATAAATTACAAAGAAAATTACTTTACAGCACTTAAAAGATTAGTCCTGGTCACATTTCTCTCATTATAGACATGATTTATATTGGAATTCGAAAATTTTAAGCTCTTCAGTGTATTGACACCTCAACTGTAAGAATGTCACAGCTTCCCCTGTATTATTGAGACTAATGTGTTTAGTCTGTTTCACAACCAACATATGGGTTTAATGTTGTCACTTATACACTGAGTTTTAAACCATTTGAAAAATATCAGAATAAGTTTTTCATACATCAGTTATACTGTCTTAATTATAAAGCAACAACAAAAGAAGTGTGGGTCTTACTACAAAGTAAAGATAGTACACAGGAAAAAGGCAAAAAATATAAAATTCTTACATGGTACTAGTAGTACGTATAAATCACACAAGGTTATCATTCTAAATACTGAACCATATTTTTATTATGAACTAAATATACAATTATGCTAAATTATTGAATTTAAATGCAAAAGAATAGAAAAATCACAAACTCTTTCAGTTCAAAGTTCTGATACTAATTTATGAAAAGACCTTGCACTCACCACTCAATAGATCTTAACCCTAACATTTGTGGATCAACTTCTTTCCTAAATATATATCTATTTTGAGTTAATTTTTCAATATAATGATTAATATAAATAGATATACGATATAGGATGAGTTAAGCTACTATAGAAGAATAATAAAAGTCACATACATCTCATTTAGTTTTTCCAGAAGCAAATTTACTAAGGCTTATAAAAAAGTACTATTGACCACTACTAAATACAACCTCTACATAAAATGAGAGTTACTATAGTAAGCACCACCCACGATCATATTGTAAGATCCAACGTTTCATCACACGTGCTTTGCTTATCATCCTATGATTTGACAAACATGAAATACAGCGATTGGAATAACATGGTAATGAAATTGACAGCTTCGAAAAGGATTGGCTAAAAGTATTACAACTGAGGTTTAACACTCCCAGATGCTGTTTTATAAAGAAAACAGACTAAAAAAAGGTTTAGATACTAATCATAGATGTCAGTACCAGAGCTTATTTATAGTCTCAAATGTATTTTGGGATTGTTTTATTAAGCTTCTCTTCAAACTTCATTAAATAGTACAATTTAGGACAAATAATTGAATGTTATGCTACTATTTACAAAAATAAAATCTGAAATCCAATGAAAGATAAGTTCTCTATAATTTTTTTCAATTCACAAATATGATTTTCCCTCACGATAAGACAAACTGGCCCCCAGGAGGTAAGGGGTTAAATAAATGTTAAAAAATGATAAAATATAATTTGTAAAATATATTTAGTTAAAAATTGTTAAAATAATGATTTATATTTTAATTTTGAAATATGTAAACATATAAACTTAAGACTTAAAAACTTTACTTGGCAAAAGTGATAGCATGAAAATGCAAAAAAACAAGAAAGCCTGCAAAATGAATGCTAAATAAGTTTTAAGAATGTAAACCCTTGGCAGAAGGATAGCTTGAAAAAATCATAGCAAATGAGAGTTTGGAATAATATTATGTGAACATTTCTTGTAGTTAACTAAAATAAATGTATTAAAATAATCATTTTAATGATTATTACTTTACAAAACTGGTCTTCTCTATTTATGTCAAGAAGTATAAAAATTGTACATATCTGGATTTTCATTTTAACCACAATATACATGTAATTCCAATATTTATAATACAATTACACTAAATTTATTTCTTAAAAATTTTCATTTCTAAAGATACATGTATGTGGTATCAACATACAATACTAATCTTTTTTTTTTTTATGGAGTTAAGTGATCACATGATTAAATAAAATTCAAATTCTTAAACATTCCCAAACCTATAAATTTACTAATTTCATTTTTTAAGGAATTTTCAATAATATTAGTATTTGTACTGATATTCAATGAATGATAATCAGCTTATAAAGGAGAAAAATAACCTGTTTTTAGCATGTCCTTCAGTTCTTGATCTTTTGTAACTAACAAATCTGCTAATTGGGCATGTTCTATGGCTGGTAGTTTCTGAGGTTTGTGTGCTATAATATTTTCAAAGAGCTCTCTATAGAAAAGACAAATAACATTTATGAGTAATAAAACACTATAACACAGAACAAGAAAAGTCTATTTACCTTATAACTTGTAGTAAGGGTAACAAACATACTCTTAAACACACTCTTGTGGTACTCTTTTACAAATGGTACTAATACAAAAAAATTACAAAGTTAGCAAATTGTGAAATCACATGTTGTGTATTACCATCAGTGATATTAAGTATTAATGCAAAAATCAGAAACTACAAACATAACACCATTTCCAATACATATGCAGTCACAATTTTGTACATAATAAATATTTTACTATTAAACAATACACACAAGTTTCTAGTAGATCATAACTATAATTGGATTGGGATTACCTTTTACACAAGATAAACATAACAGTTTTTCATATGACTTTATAAACTGTCTCTCAGAGCAACAACATAGTTATATGTACTTATAGTTCATGGAACAGTTCTTCTCTCCATCATTCATTGATATTGTTGCGTCAGCGAGGTCACGTGACTGGTGTCACGCCACCTATTTTCTATAACTATCCTGTTCCTTCGGGAGTGCTCTAGCATTTGCTAGATTGGGGGTGGTCTGGTATATAAAAGATGGTCACGGCGTGACGTGACAGTGTGTGTGTAGGTAGTGAGTAATTAAACTGCAGTCAGAAAGTATTGTTGAAGTTAACGTTCGTTGTTATAGCGTTTGTTATATAGCGACTGTTGAAAATAAGTGTATCGGTAAAGTTATATTCAGAAAGAATAAACCAGTTTTATTAAGTAAGGACTTGTGTCGCTAAAGTTTCGTCGGAACGAAGTTACGGAAAATCAACTAACGAACGGAGACGTAACAATATTTTTGGCCAATCCATACAGTTACCATATTTAAAAAAAAAAACGATCAACTTCATCAAAATATTTTTATAATAAATCTTTATACTTTACACAAATCATTTCAGCATATATTTACTGATCCTATTTATGTCTCAAAGCAATTTTATTGCAAAATAGAATATCACAGGCCTAACTTGTGCCATTACAGCAAACAGACATAACTTGGCAAGAAAAGCATGCAACTTTTTGCAGTAGTGATAAAAATTATGCTTAGGATATTCCATTTTTATATAAATATTTAAAACTTCATTCTACATCAGTAAAATATGTTGAAAAAATTCATGTACATATAATGGTGTGGTATGAACATGTTTAAAAACATTGAAGGGGTATACCAATAGCTTTGTGAATCAACTGGGAATAACCAAGTTCTAAACACAGTGAATGGTACTAGAGAAACCAAAATCTCCATTACAATACTAAAGTTTAAAAATTGCTCGACTAAATTCCAAGAGAATACTCCAAATTAGGACACAGAAAATGGAATTAGACTTATAGTGGCAAACAATACCATCAGTTTCACTGTGTTGTCTAATCAGAATGCTTTGGAATAAAACTTTAATTAAATTAAAATAATTACATTTTTGGTGTTACTGTTAGTTAGGAGAGAATGTGTGTTCTACAATAACATAACATCTTGGTACAACATGGGACCTATTGGTCCATTTTGGCTGTTCCATCCTCTAAACCAAACTAAAATTATTAATAAATAAAGAAAGAAAAACATCTTAAAACCAGCCCTTATCATTCATATACTTACCAAGCTGTCTTTTAACTCACTTAAATTTACTGCCTCCACAATATCCAAAGACAACCCATTCTACAGGCCAACCACCCTGTTAGAAAAGTAAAACTGTCTTAGCTGAAGATGATTCCTACCCTGCCAAAATTTAAACTTGTGTCCCCTAGTCCTACTATCCTCACTGTTAAGTATGAAAAAAGATTATGCATCAGCACTATCAATTCCCTTCACAACATCTCAATAAGATCC
>NW_013674062.1:24128-30253 GCF_000517525.1 Limulus polyphemus
TATTCCCGTCGCTTCTTGGCCGGTCTTATATATACAAGACTACCCCATATCTAGTAGTCTCCCGACGCTTGATGAACGTTCTAGAAGCGCGTGGCGTGTTACTAACGTCACGTGACCTCCGCTGTCGTAATAATACATTAAAGGACGATTTGCTGTCTTTTACACAGGGGGGATATATTAACCATGGACCTAATCAGCCCCAGACAATAGGAAGCCTCTTCCAGACCCCCGCAGCTAAACCCTAATGCAGACATCTTCAGTCCTGCCGGAAGTCACTTTCCAGACACGAGTGTCAGCAATAGGGGTGATCTAGTACGAAGGAAGCCACAGGAATTCGATGGGAAGGCACCATGGGAAGCATATAGAACACAATTTGAGCTTCTGGTAGAAATGAATGGATGGACAGAGGAGCAGAAAGCAGTATATCTGGCAACAAGCCTGAAGGGACAACCACTGGAAATACTTGGACAGTTGTCAGCAGACGACAGGCACAACTCTAGAGCACTGGTAGCTGCTCTAGACCTCGGGTATGGAACTCAAAATCAGTCCGAAGTCTACAGGGCTAGGTTTAGGGGAGAGCCTGCAAGAGCTGGCACAGGATTTGGAAAATATGCCACACAAGGCCTACCCAACTGCACCACCCGATGTCCTCAAGCTGTTGCTGAGGTATCAGTTTGTAGACGCCTTGGACAGTCTACAACTGAAGACACAAGTAAAGCAAGAACACCTCTCTACTATGCAGGATGCAATGGCCAGAGCTCTTGAATTCGAATCCTACATTAAGTCCAGCACAGAGGTACCAAGGTTGGTACAGTTATCAGGATTCAAGGCCAGAAAAGGGCAGCTTTCAGAGAAGTTTGGGGGACTTTGCTGGCACTGTAACAAACCTGGGCACAAGAGAGCTCAATGCCGGCAACTTCAACACAGGGAAGATGCCACGGCTGGAAATGCTGCTACTGTGTAGAGGAAGGACATATGAGAAGCCAGTGTAAGAAAATATTACCAATAAGTCAGCCTCCGGGAAACCAGTAGAGGTTGCTGTTGAGGGACGCACTACGCACGGTAAGTAAAGTGTGTGAATCGCTGTGATTTATAGCGTGTTCATAAAATTAGTTAAGTTTAAAGTGACTGAGGAAATTATGTGTATTACAAAGTTGTATCGAGAAAGAATAAATTAGTTTTAGTCAAGAAAGGACTCGTATCGCTGAAGTTCTTCGGAAAGAATTTATTCCGGAAATTAACAAACGAACAGAGACGTAACAATATTATATATAAGTAGACATGATTTAAAGTATATTTGTTTTATTCTTTTATAAAGTTAGAATAAAAAATCACCATCACTACCGTTTTATTATTTATAAGTTCGAAGCTATACAGTGGACTATTTGCGGTATTTTTGCGTTATAAGTTCTCCAGTCTAACGCTAAGCCACCTGGGTTAGAGTAAAAATCACAGCAAATATACATTTGTTGTTTAAGTAAATAAAAAGAATATCAAAGTAGTTTGTTACGTATTCATGAAATTCTGTTCGGAGTACAGTAAAATTATATTATTAACAATCCATTTTCTGCAGTACTTTCTTTTATTCTGCAGCAACAACAAAAAACACTCTTATTTTGAAAGTCTAGTGTTGACTTTATCACCAGAAGACGGTGCTCTTGTTGCAAGCTTCTCACAGCTGGGTTGTATTATTTATAAATTATAATATGAGTATAATATTACTAGGTTGAAATCATGTCTTTGGTGTCTTGGTTTAATAAGTTCTTAATATGTAGTCATATACTGTTTCGAATTATAAATTTTGGTTAACTGGTTTTCTTATCTAACCATCAATTCCTCTGTTGTAGGAAAAGCTGACTATTGGTTACTCAACTTACTGTTTAGCCATCATGTCAATTCCAAAAATGAGTAAGTTATGAAAAATTGAAATGCTACAACTTAAAGTTACAAGTAACACTGTTACTGTGTTAGTAATACTAATAGTACTTATACTAACAGTAGCGGTAACGTTGGTAATGATACTTTACTGTCCTTGGCTAGAGTAAAACAGTAGATAATAAAATATTACTTGCAAGTTGCACTGTAGTTTGTTTAAGTAAAACGTGGTTTTTAGGGTGTAAAACTGTAAAGTGTAATATTGAATTCAAAGGAAGTTAAGGCAATGAAAGAGTTAAGTAGCATGGAATTAACATAACATATAACATTATGTTTTGGGACAACATGGGACCTATTGGTCTATCTTGGCTGTTCCATCCTCTGAACTAAATTAAAATAGAAAATATCTTAAAGCCAGCCCTTATCATTCATAAACTTATTATGTTTTTCCTTAAACTCACTTAAATTTACTGCCTATACAACATCCAAAGGCAACCCATTCTAAAGGCCAACCACCCTGTTAGAAAAATAAGACTGTCTTAGCTGAAGGTGATTCCTACCTTGCCAAAATTTATACTTGTGTTCTCTAGTCCCACTATTCTCACTGTTGAAATTTACAAAAGGATTTAGATCATTTAGTAAGTTGGGAAAGTAAATGGAAGATGGGTTTTAATTATAATAAATGCAAGATAGTGCATGTGGGTTATCACAATTTGAATTATGATTATAATTTGGATGGGAATAACCTTAATAGTGTTATGAAGGAAAGGGATCTTGGTGTAATAGTTGATCAGTCTCTAAAGCCATCCAAGCAGTGTGCTATTGCTAGTAGTAGGGCAAATAGGATTTAGGTAGTATCTAAAGAAATATTGAATACAAGTCTAAAAAGGTTATAATTTCATTGTATGGGTCCCTCGTTAGGCCACGTTTGGAATATTCTGTTCAGTCTTTAGCTCTTTACCTTAGGAAAGACATTGAATTGTTGGAAATGGTTCAGAGAAGGGTTACTAGAATGGTGTCTTGGATGGAGGGTTTGTCAAAGGAGGAGAGGCTGAAATATCTCAAATTGTTTTCCCTCGAAAGAAGAATTAGGGGGGGATCTTATTGAGATGTTGTGAAGGGAATTGATAGTGCTGATGCATAATCTTTTTTCATACTGCTTTCTTCCATCCAACCAATCTTCTATTCAATTTGTTAACTTAACCCCCACACTTGTAGAGATAATTTGTTTACAAGCCTTTTATGTGACACCTTGTCAAATGCCTTCTGAAAATCCAGATACACCAAATCTACACCCTTACCCTCATCTATGTAAGCAGTAACCTTTTCAGTGAATCTCAAAAGATTTGTAAGGCAAGATTTTCCCTTAGTGAAACCTTGTTGACTATCTAATAAAATTCTAAACTTATTTTTGTTAAACAACTTTGCAAAGCATCTTTTATCAGACTTTCCAAAACTTTTCCTACAATTGATATAAAACTAATGGGTCTATAATTAATGGGAAAATTTTTATCACCTCCCTTGAAAAGAGGAGTTACATCAGCTAACTTCCAATCCTCTGGCACCTGCCGACTATTCAAGGACTGACAAAAATAGTAGTAAGTGGCTCACATATCCATCTTTAACCTCCTTCAAAACCCTTGGGAAAATATTATCTGGCCCAGGAGCCTTATCATTCTTTAAACTTCCCAATTTTTTCTTAACCAGCTCAGAATTAATGCAGTCATCTTGTTTGATCTCATCTCTATTTATCAACTGTTTAAGATGAGGAATACTGCTTAAATCTTTGTTAGTGAAAACTGAAGAAACAGCAAAAGTTGATAACCCAGCCATCAGATATGAACATTCATTTATCATCCCTGAAGGGCCCTACTCCCATCCTAACATTTTGTTTCCCCTTAATGTATTTAATGAAATCCTTACTGTTAATTTTTACATTTTCAGCCACCAATTTCTCATACATCCTTTTTGATGTCCTAATTTCCTGTTTCACCAACTTTCTTGATCTTCTATAATCTTCTGTCTTACCAGTCTTAAATTGATGATGCTTTTGTTTAATTTTATCTCTTAAACTCTTTGTGAGCCAACCTGGTTTTACACTTGCAACTTCCCTTTTCTTTCTGTAAGGAATATGTTTATCCTGAATATTTAAAAAAATTTCACATCTGATCTATGAAATAATTCAGCTGCCCAATACACAACAGATAATTCTTGTCGCATCCCTTCAAAATTTGCTTTTTTGAAATTTCTAACCAAAATATTATTATTCCTTATCTCCATATGCAGCAGAACATTGAACCTAATAGTAATAGAACAATGATCACTTGCACACAGACGTCCCCCAATTTCCACCCTCTCTATCATTTCTACATTTGAAGTTAACAATAAATCTAAAATAGCATTATTTCTAGTAGGTTCCTTAACTAATTCAGTAATTGGTATGGAAAGCCATCTTGAACAATTTCATTAACTGATTAACTCTAAGATGATTAACTTGAGTTTGAACAATGCCTAACAGAAATACCATTACAATGCGTTGATCAAGCATTTAATAGTCCAACACAGAAAATTATCTATGTAGAAATTAAGTACTGTCATAAATACTATTTAAACTAAAACGTAACACACAGTGATACTAATGTCATGTTAATAATTCATTGTTAATGTTAATATTATGAAATAACGATACTTACTTAGCGATAAGTTCAACATCATCTACTAATTGTAAAAGTTTTTCTTTTGTACCAGGCAATGTCATGAGTTTTGCTTTTTATTATAAGTATTGTACAAAATATAAATTAAAAACTGAACAATTATTAAAAATTACTATTTTCCTCTCTATCTCAAGCCGAATCGTTATGAATATCCGACACTTGTATTTACACTTCGGTCCATGAGGCGGTAAATGCACAAATATTAGATGATTAGAGATTCCGCGTTAAATGTAAAACGAAATAACAAAAACATAACAAAATATTTTATGGATATAAACCATTACATATAGAATTATCCAATTATCTATATATATATATATATTTTCCTTTACGAACAATATTTTCACAATGAGCTACTATATAGTAATAAATTATAATTTGTATGTGTACTACGAGTATCATTCTTTGAAATATATGTAATATCATGACAATGGCTGCTTACTATACTTGCTCATTTTACTACAATAAACTTTCTGAGCACATTCTTTAATCTTTACTAATGAATTCAGTTATTATCGTTTCCTAATATTATGTTGTCGTTGTTTAAACTACTGCAAAACAAAATGTAACGTTATTGATCCTAGATATCCACTTTATCACATATATTACGTATTTATTCTGAACATTTTATTTTAAAATCATGGACACAAGGCTGAGAAAGATATTGTTTGTAGTGTCGGGTTCTACTGCACGTTTTTCACTCATTCTAGTTTAAGGTTAAGTTCTCTAAATTTCTTTTTCTTTTTTTTCTATGATTATCAAGATTGGAACATAGTGTTACGTCTCTGGTCGTTTGTTAATTTCCCGTAAAAATTCTTCCCGAGGAACTTCAGCGATACAAGTCCTTTCTTAAATAAAACTAGTTTATTTTTCCTCAATACAACTTTGCAATACACAGAATTTCCACAGTCACTTTAACTTACACACACGCTATAATTCACAATGATTTACACAATTTACTTACGGCTTGACTCGAATATCCTGTTATCAATTTATCTGCCAGCTTATATACTAAAATAAAAGGCGTCTAGCAAACGTTGGGACGTTCGTGAGGTTCTCCGATTCTTCTAAAATCTCATCAGGTGTTACCAGGGTCACGTGACTTCCACTGTTGTAACACTGCCCCTTCCTTAGTATTGTTCGTCTTGAACAATAGCCACTTACATTAAACCAATAGATAATTAACAATAACTTAATTAAATGTACAGAATTTACAAACACAAAATTAAAATTCAACAAAGTCTCTTAATTTTATGGGGCGTATCTTCTTCTGTACTTGTCTCTGTCTCGTTGGCTTCTGCTTCACGTAGGGTTCATCTCTCCATCGGGAAATGTTCTATTATTGGTAACAGTCACACAAGGTTATCAGGTCAACTGGCAACCGAAGTTCCCGACCAAACATCAGCTTTGCTGGAGTGTATCCAGTCACTTCATGCTCTGCTGTTCTATAGGCCATCAACAGTGGAAGAAGTAAAACATTCAGTCATCTTGGCGGCTATTACAAAACTTTGCCAATTCCTGTCTAAGTGTCCAATT
>NW_013674063.1:0-7107 GCF_000517525.1 Limulus polyphemus
GACATTCTACCAGAGCTTATATTATTTCAGGCATGATAAGAATCAATGGCTGGACAGATAGAGACATTCTACCAGAGCTTATATTATTTCAGGCATGATAAGAATCAATGGCTGGACAGATAGAGACATTCTACCAGAGCTTATATTATTTCAGGCATGACAAGAATCAATGGCTGGACAGATAGAGACATTCTACCAGAGCTTATATTATTTCAGGCATGATAAGAATCAATGGCTGGACAGATAGAGACATTCTACCAGAGCTTATATTATTTGGTCATGAGAAGGGTCAATGACTGGACAGATAGAGACATTCTACCAGAGCTTATATTATTTCAGGCATGAGACGAGTTAATGGCTGAACAGATAGAGACATTCTACCAGAGCTTATATTACTTCAGTTCAGAAGATTATCGCTGTCTTACTGATATAGGAAATTACTTTTTGGGAGTTAACCAATTCTGTATATTCTCATTTTTTAAAAGTCCCAATAGACGGACAAATGTGTTTAATCCCAGTTATATTTGTACGTGTGACGTCACTCAGTGTACAGAACTGAGTAAAAGATTGGGCGAAATTACTCATTTTCTGTGTAAAATAGATAGGGGACCTCAATAGCAATTAGTGGGATTAATTGCAGTATTGATGGTATATTTTGTTTAAAATTTATTGTATGTGACCACTGTGTTATTAGAAACACTGTAACAAAGAAAGCCGAGGACCCACAAGCGTTTGACGCATAATTAGTTTACAATATATGTGCTTGAAAAACCGATGGATATGGACTCAATCGGCAATTTTCGGATTAAGTGGATGATCCAAATGACAAAATCAGTGTCATCTTGATGTCCCTTATGGATATCTTAAAACGTAAAAATTGTCTTCGTAGCTTGGCCTTACTCTAGGTTTTACGTATAATATGCAAACAAAACATACGCCGTATTCGGAAGACTGGTTCATCGTGATATATATATATTATATATATATATATATATATATATATACATTTTTTTAAAACTAATAACGGGCAGCAAGCCAACACAGTTACAGCATGATAGAAAATGAAAAAAAGTTAATTCAAAGGTTCCAAACGTCCTCATCGGAACAAAATAAACAGTGTTTACTTGTCCATGGAGTGTGCTCTGGTAACGAAAATATTATACAAGTGTATCTGGGTTTTTAGGGTTGAACGTTTTAAACATACAACACGTTTGTTTGTTTGTTATGAATTTCGCACAAAGCTACTATCTGCGCTGGCCGTCCCTAATTTAGCAGTGTAAGACTAGAAGGAAGGCAGCTAGTCATCACCACCCACCGCCAACTCTTGGGCTACTCTTTTACCAACGAATAGTGGGATTGAACGTCACATTATAACAGCCCCCACGGCTGGGTGTGACGGGGATTCGAACCCGCGACCCGCAAATTGCAAGTCGAGTGCCCTAACCACCTGGCCATGCCGGGCCCATACAACACGTTATAATAATGAAGTTTTTGTACATATCACGAGTCAGTAATTTGCCACGTCTTAGTAACCACAGTAGTTAAGTTTTCTAAATATACCAAAACTTACACTGAGTCTGAGAGCTTATAACGCTAGAAATCAGATTTCGATACTCGCAGTGGAAACAGCACAAATATTCCAAACAAACAAATGTTGTTACGATTCCATGCTGCGGCTCGTAATGTAAATACTTGTCATATTTCAATCTGCCATTCCGTTCTTTCGTCTACCAGTTTACTTGTCGTTTTGGGGATCTTTATTAGTTTTTGTATTTGTATTTTGCGTGTATTATATCTTCCCTGTTTTTGAATGATTATGAATTTATTGTGTTCAGATTCAACACAAGGACTAGTTGCACAGGCCGTCCCTAATTTTGAACTGATAGACTAAAGGAAAAGTAATTAGTCAAGAGCTCTTATCGGCAACTCTTCGGATACTCTAATCCAATAGTAGTATTTGACCGTCCCTCACATAACGCGCCCACAGCCCCAAAATGTTGAGCGCGACTTTTTTTCTTTATGGCCTCGGATCCCGAACCCAACACGCTAAGCACTTAACCTCTGGTATTGTAAAAAGCTAGATATTAATTATATTTTTCACCATCAGGAGATTTGACCTACCTTGCTGTAATGTCGTAGCTTATTCAAAGCTAGTCGTGTCCACATGTTTCTTCGCTCTCTATATTCACGGATGAAACATCCAATGAAATTAAAGCTACTTTTGGTTCAGCACGCACTTATCAAATGTGTGCATTATACGGTTGGCAAAAGTCTGTTTTCTTTTGATAAGCTGCATAGTTTGGTAGGGAATTCGCTTTTACAAGTATTACCGTAGACCAGAGTCCTGAGAATATCAGCAGAAGAACACTAAAAGCAGATGTGTTTGAACTGAAGTGTTGTATGTGATTATTAACGTAAGTTAACAGTTTAGTAGAACAATATTCACACGAAACTTTGTTACTCGTAGAATGTTTTGAAGACATTGTTTGTTAAACCGTTAAAGATGTGTCATGTGTTCTGATGCGTTTTTCCACAGAACATTTTGAATGTTTTATTGCAGAGTAAGTGTGTAAATAAATAAATATTTACAAGAGTATTGCACATAAGTTTCTAATAGCTTTTTCGAATTATTTCGATTCCGAATTTTGATTTACTATTACTGAATCTCGGAAACAAAATTCACTGTGTAATCTGTTTAAACTGTGATTGTATTAAATGTTGAAGCTAAGTATCACAATTCAACGTATTTGAAACAATGTTTTAACTAGGATCACAATATTATCAACGTATGGGTTGTTTAATATATTTATGCACCACTTTTGACATGAGAACATAATTTTTATTTCGAGTTCTCTAAGGTGTTCATCAACAGTAATTTTAATTTCAAATATAGTATATCAAATCTAGAAGTTGTGTAACATGTTAACATAGTATGTTAAACGTTTGGTAACGTGTTCATGAACAACAGCTTCAATTGGAAAGATATAACATTAAATCTAAAAGTTTCGTAGTGTTTCTCAGGTTACTAATATAACATAATAAATGAACAAGTTCTGTAGAATGTTAATGAACAACAATAAAGATGTAAAGTCTAAAAGTTCCATGTGTTTTCGAACAACAGCATGAATAACAAATACAGCATTTTAAATCTGTAAGTTATGTATTGTGTTTATGAATAGCAGTTTCTGTTACAAAAATAACGTGTTAGATTTAGAATTTTTATACTATGTGAATGAACAACTCCTTTATTTACTATATATGAGTCGCTTTGCGACGGTGGTTTGAAGTGTGAAAGTAATATTTTAAAACTAAATATTGTTTCTTGAAATCGAAACTGTATTAGAAGGTTTCATCAGATGGAATATATTTTAAACTTAGTAATAGATTATATTAACATTGGATTATGTACTGTATATCCTAGTCAGTATTGCTCACAGACACACAAATTATTTAACGGTAACGATGAGAAGTTAATTAATATTATTCCACAATAAGCAGAAACAAGATAGGTCCAGTCATTTTACAAAATTGGGAACCCTCTGTTTTATTTTTACCTCTTAAGAGCAGTATCTGTATGGAATTATAAAATAACATTTATTATTGACCTAAACACTTAGTAATGTAGCAGAAGAGGATTACCCAATAATTACTTCGTTTCCATAGAAACGAAAGAATAAAACCTAACTTTTCTGATGTGTACGTGTTTACGCGACAGACGTTATAGAATGATCCTAGATCCCAAATGCATTTTCGTAATAAAATAATTATACTTGTGAGTTTGCTCCTGTGGTTAAAAGGATATTTATTATATACATATTTTCTGTCTTCCCATTTCTTAGCGAAACAAGAATAGAAAAAACTGACGACGAGTGTCTTTTTTTATTTCTTACTGAAGTGCGCCTTTCGAACCAGAAGAAAAATTCACGTTCCTAATGTCTC
The DNA here is from genome assembly GCF_000517525.1 of Limulus polyphemus. Taxonomy (NCBI): domain Eukaryota; kingdom Metazoa; phylum Arthropoda; class Merostomata; order Xiphosura; family Limulidae; genus Limulus; species Limulus polyphemus. Next base: position 3,940 of record NW_013674063.1, read on the forward strand.
TTCTCGTGAATAGTATGTTTGGATAAAATACCACTGATCAGTTTACAGTTAATGTGCAGTGGTCTTAAGAATTCTTTTAATCCAGAACATCTTTTATAAGGAAAATCTGTAATTCAACAAGGTTAGAAAAAAATAGGAATAATTTAACTAGGCGCCTTCAAAGTTGTACAAAGAAACGTCTTGATTTACATTAAACGTTGTAGTTTAGATGTATGGAGAATCTCTTTAATGTTCAGGGGATTATTAAGAAAACTCTCTATTTAAAATGATTATATCTTAAAATTTGTCTTAGGGGAACTCAGTTTTACAGAAGACGTATTGAGGAACAGGAAAGTTTGAAGGTAGTACAAGGCGTTTCAAAACGCAGATCGTTTTCCTCGCATACCGGCATAGCTTTTATTTTTGTTCTCACTGTGTTTCAACAACAGAGATTTGTAAAATAAATAAGAAGCATGTCGATGAGTAGGGTTGTATATCTGATGATCGGCAGCGACATCAAAATAGAATGCCCACTTCGGTATACAAGTATTCTGAGGAAGGTATAAAATTAATTTGTCGGTTAGAGCAACGGGATCTGTAAAAGATGCTTCTCGTACAGAGCGGCCATCTATACATGAGGAAATAGTAGCGGTTGTTGATCTAAATATCTTAGAAGAAGCTGGGAAACATACTTTTGAGGCGGCAAATGGTAGAGATGCTGTTAAAGAACATTACCTATCATAAACTAATATGTGGCAAAAAAATATCACTGAGACTCAAAGCTTATCACTTTTGACACATGGACGCCGTTAAGATGGTGACTCTCCTTTGGGACTTAACTCTGGACATTAGGTTTTAGCCAGGTCGATAATCGACGAAATTTGGCTTAACACGTTTGGTCAGAAGATGGTCACTTTTATCTCAGTGAATGTATCAACTCTAGTAATACCGTCATTTACTCCGAAGAAAATCCACAAGTTGTTGACCAAAGCCTCCTGATAATCCTTTCCGAAAGCGCTCGGATCATTGGCTTTTTTGCTTCTAATGCTAACCTTTTTCAATTGATCCTGAGTGCTTTGGAATATCATGATGATGATCTTTATAGCGCAGATTCACCAGCACTTTTATCATTGATTCTTGTTCATTTGAAGTTGTTAGTGAAACTGGTCTTGCCCAAACTGTGTCGGTAAATGGAGTTCGCTATGAACATTTTGGAAGACTACGTTATTCCTCATCTGGAGGATTTAGGCATTGAAAACACCACCTTCCAATAAGACGAAATAATTCATTAAAAGTTGTTAAAAGTCTTCTACAATCTATTTTAACTGAATGCCGTTTATTCAGAGCTCCAAACGTTGCACCGATACATGATTTTATTGTGGATGTTTTGTTAAAGAGAGAATATATCGAAACAACTCATGATATGAGGAGGACTTGAAAATTGTTATGAAAAATGACATTGCGGGTAGCAATAAACAATCTACAGAACAGATAATGTTTGCATTGAATACATTTAGAAATATACTTTATATGTTGATTCAAAATGACAGAAAGCATTATTGGACATTTAACTTTGTGACAATTTTATAAACATCTTGTAACATGCCCAAATTTTCATGAATGAAACTTATGATTCTCAATGTGAAATTGTCTGCGGAGTTTGTTAAAATATTTATCGGACTAGCTCATCAAATCTTGGTGCTCTGAAAATGGCCACTAGATGTGAGATTGTAAAGATCAATTAATTTTGTTCAGAATAGATTATGTTTGCATGAGCTCCATTTTAGGTCCGTTTTTGAAATAATCTGTCCCATTTCAAACTTCCCTGAATAAAACTTATTGGTGTAGTTTGGGATATCATGACGATCCATATAACTTGCATTCAACGATGTAATGTTTGTGAAGAGTTGTTCTAATTTACACTAAACGGTATAGTTTTGGATATCATGACGATCCATATAACTTGCATTCAACGATGTAATGTTTGTGTAGAGTTGTTCTAATTTACACTAAACGGTATAGTTTTGGATATCATGACGATCCATATAACTTGCATTCAACGATGTAATGTTTGTGTAGAGTTGTTCTAATTTACACTAAACGGTGTAGTTTTGATGTAATGATGATCGATGGAACTTGCATTCCAGGGCCGGATTAACTAGGGCACTTAACTTGTGGGAGGCCCTATTATATTGAGCTAATTTTTTTGTAATGTCTATATATATATATTAAATAATAAACATAATGTTTAATGTTGTTACAATTAAGAACATAATAACAGTTCAAAATATTTCAGTTTCCCTAATTAATTATATTGTTTGTTTTCTGACTTTGATTGCTGCGAATACTGATATAATCTTATACATATTTAGTGCTCGCAGTGGAGAGAACGGTCTTTGCTGTTCCATAGCAGAACGAAGAACATTCTTGATAAGCTTCATTTTTGAGAAAGACCTTTGACATACACTTGCCAGTCAAGTACCATAAACAATAATCGACCATATGTTGTCAATGTTCAATTTTCATTCATATTGTAGAAAATATAAAAAAGTTAATTTAAGAATACTTTCACGTGACTTGTCGTTATTCTTTAAACAATTATTGTTCAGGGTAAAACATCCTGATTACGTAAAAAATATTTGTGAATTTATTATAACAAATAATCCGAGTTTTATGGGAGCCTCCCCCCATATGGGTGGCCCTGGGGCATGTGCTCCCAGTGCCCCATTCTTAATCTGGCACTGTTGCATTCAACGATGTAATTTTGTGTAGAATTAATAGTTCTAATTTACATCAAACGGCGTAGTTTGGGATGTAATGAGCATTGATCTAACTTGCATTCAACGATGTAATTTTAACGTAGAATTGTTCTAATTTACATTAAACGGGGTAGTTTTGGTGTGCAGAGAAACTTTCGTATGAGCTTAAAACTCTGTACTTTTAAATGTACAAAATAACATCCTAATTTATATAGAACTACAATATAAATGTGTTACTAAGTGCTAAATAAAAAAAAAAAGATAATCAAACACGAGTAACAAAGAAACCGTAAAACTACTGATAAAGTCGTGGTAATCTGAGTAGTTAAAGAAGTGTCTTACACAAAGTCTGCAACAGTTAGGTATCCAAGTGGGAATTTGTCCTTACGCTAAAGTGATAACATTACTGGTGGTTTGTTTGTTTTTGAAA
>NW_013674063.1:7706-18949 GCF_000517525.1 Limulus polyphemus
GCCCTAACCACTTGGCCATGCCGGGCCATTACTGGTGGAGGAAGTTTAATTTGTTTTAATAAGATATCTGTGAGTTTTTCAGTATTACAGTTGAGTTGTACGTATAATTTTCTATATTGCAATAAGAATATACCAGTTTAACCCTTTCTTTACTCTTGTCTCCACCCCACCCGGTGGCTCAGTGGTAAGCTTGAGGGCTTATGACGCTACAAATTGAGGCTCAATACCCACGGTGGGCAAATTGCAGGTAGCCAGTTGTGCAGTTTTGCGGTTAAAAATAAACAAATATTTCACTTGATTGAGAGTTTGTTTTGTATAATGTGCATTTCCCGTTGTGAATAAACAGACAATTTGGGTATAAACATTACGATTTAAAAGCCTGAGGCTGACGAACCATTAAAAACTAATACGTGTAATATTTGCGAAAAAAATCACATAAACTGCAGATGTATTTTTTCTATTTTCTTCTTAATTTCCTCATTTCGGATTCGAAATTAGAGGTGTATAAAAAGGCATATCAGATCTATCTTTTGTTTCTCACAAGTCACTACCCACAATACCAGAACTTGCAAGTTAAGCTGGACGATGGCTTTTTTCTATATTCTTCTTAATTTTCTCATTTCCGATTTGGAATTAGAGGTGTGTGAAAATAGCATTTCAAATTTATCTTTTGTCTTTTGCAAGCTATTGCTCAGAAGTTCCTTCGTTCAATACCAGAACTTGCTGGACTATGAGAGATAAAAGATAGATTTGAAATGATATTTTTACTATTCTTTGATATCGAATCCGAAATGGACAAATTAAGAGGAATCTGAAAAAGAAATATATGGAAGGCCTTGGGCAGTGACTTATGGGTAACAAAAGATAGATATGAAATGCTATTTTTACACACCTCTGATTTCGAATCAGGAATGAATTAATAGATATGTCTTAAAAATATCCGCAGTTTAAATGATTTTTATCACAATTGTCAGGTGTATTGGTAACTTCAATATAATTTTAGATTGTAAAAATTCTCAAGTAACATCAACCTTTATAACTGATGTTCTGCAACCTGAAAATATTTCATGTATGGTTATATCTTAATTTTGACACATTCGGCTAAAAGTAGCAATATGCAGTTTACAAGTTTTAACTTTTTCACAGCTTAACCCCAAAATTACGAATGGAGTCAACAGGCCTTTTGCAGACATTTTTATAAACTATCGAGGAACCAAGTTGCTTGAGGGTGTACAACTTTACTGGTTAGCGTCCCTAATAACGTATAATTCCCAGAAAAAAAAATACCCTCAATATTGCAATTAATCCCACTAGTTACATTTATACTTAGAAAATTAGCGATTTCATTAACTTTTTAATCAGTTATTTGAACTGGGGATGTAACAGGTAAACGCATAAAATTATTGAATATGATGCGATATGTGAAGTCCATCAGTAGTAAACAGGTTTAAAACAAGTCAGTAATTTTAGGGTTAAGAATTAGAACTTCCAATTTCTGTATCAAATTAATAAGTCAATTAAGTATCGACTTAAGGGGTATTATTCAAGTGTAATAATTAAGTGTCCCCCGATGGCTCAGCGATAGGTCTGGGGTTTATAACGCTAAAATTCGGGTTCGATACCCCTGATGGCCAGAGCACAGATATCCCGTTGTTTCCTATTGAGCTTAACAACAAACAAACAAAATACTAAGTTGACGTAACGCAGCCACCCAGTAATTAAACATGCAGCTATAAGTTCGAATCCTACTCGGTTGTAGGTTCACAACAGCCGTATTGATTGTTTTTCTTTTATCTTTTAAAGCGACATAAGAAACGTTCCTGATAGATTCAGGAAATATTGTTTGTTTCCAGGCGCCCTCTATATTTTCTCCTTCTATTAAAATGTGCGCTATAAACATTTTCAAGTACTTTCAAGTATTTTCAACTACCTTGGAATACGTGCGTCCCTTTGAATGTCCTTAAATGAAAGTGATTCTTCTGGGTAAAGAGTGGTGTACCTTATATTGTTTAACGTACCTGAAGCTCCTTCGAGGATGCTAACAAACATAATTTATGTGTTCTCTGCCGTGTTATTTAATCCCACTGATGATCGTTAAGCATGAAACATCACAAGCATGTTTAATACCTAAGAGAAGTGTTTCGAAATACGTATGATATTACTCAAACGAAACTCTATTCTAGGGAGGAAAGCGGATGTCACAATACCTGATCCTGATTTCTTTCATCTACAATACAATAAAGTAGTCTCTGAAACAGTTGCTCGACGTTTTAAGACTGGAAGTATATATTCAGTATGTGAAATAATCCTTTAAACAACACTTTCCTCATAAAAGTGAACACAATCCTTCTTAATACAGGACTGTTACATTGTTAAGTAACTTTTGTGTCAAAAGATATTTTTTCTGGCTTAAAGATATGTGAGAGCAAAACTTAGTTTTATATGATAGAAAGTGTAGTTTTGTGACAGAAATATGTGAAAGATACGGCTTATCATGTGTGAAAAGAGTAGTTAAGTTTGTTTTGTGATAAAGATATGTGAAAAACTTTGTGTAGATTGTTGTGAATGAGATGTGTGATAGAAGAAGCTTAGTTTACGTGATGGAGATGTGTGAAAAAAATAGTTTAGTTTGGTTTGCGAAAGATATACGTGAAAGGAATATTGTAGATTATTGTGATGGAGATGTGTGAAAGAAGTAGGTTAGTTTATTGTGATGGAGATGTGTGAAAGAAGTAGTGTAGTTTATTGTGATGGAGATGTGTGAAAGAAGTGGTTCAGTTTATTGTGATGGAGACGTGTGAAAGAAGTAGGTTAGTTTATTGTGATGGAGATGTGTGAAAGAAGTGGTTCAGTTTATTGTGATGGAGATGTGTGAAAGAAGTAGTGTAGTTTATTGTGATGGAGATGTGTGAAAGAAGTGGTTCAGTTTATTGTGATGGAGACGTGTGAAAGAAGTAGTGTAGTTTATTGTGATGGAGATGTGTGAAAGAAGTAGTGTAGTTTATTGTGATGGAGATGTGTGAAAGAAGTAGTTTAGTTTAGTGTAACAGAACTCTATACATCAGAAAATAAACTTTTTATTCAGAGACATAACGAAGGCAATTTTTCATAACCAGTTTTTGCATTGTGATATGAATGCTAATGATATAAGCTTTTTCTGTTACATATTTTGCATCAGTTTTGGATATCGAAGATATTTTTTCTGGTAACAGCACTGCAACATTTAATAAGATTATTTTGATTTATTGGTTTCTTTTGTGCAACAATTACTGATTTAACACATACGATAGACCTAAAGCTTTCCGGAAAATGTGTTATTTAGTAGTTTAATGTGTCTTTTTTATTTTTGTCAATGATTTGGGTGATCTGATATGGATGTATAATGAAGGCTTTTTTATGCGAGACTTACAGCTCATCAATCAAGACATAGGGAATATATAATATGCTCTCTTGTGGTCTAAACATTGACCACTTGCGATGCTTTTTATGCAGACAAGTATGTATTAATCTAAATGATTTCTCTGCTTTAATCATTAGTTTAGTGCACGTATTGCGTTTTTACTCAGATAATGAATGACCTTAATAGCTGGTCTAAGGGGGTTGTGTATAATCGGCTCACAATCCAATAACACGGTTATTACGGCGACTGTGTAAATGGATTACGTATAGTAACAAGGTTTAGTACCATTAACACGAGCATTTATAATGATTTATATCCTTGGCAAGTTCCTATCTTTACAAGTATGTTACAAGCTGGGACGGTGTAATGAGCATGAGGGCATTATAGGAATATAATATTAATGTACAAATATTCCATATGTCAAATTCTCAGATATTTAGATTTGCATAAGGAGAACATTCTTGAAGTTATATATATATACATAGTAGGGTTGGCCCCGTATTAGAGCTCTGGATTTCGGAGCTGGCGAGCCGGGTTCGAATCCATGCGATATTACGGAATATTCCACACACTTTATATTGTGGGTGCGTTATGAACATGACAGTCAATTACCTAGCTTGAATGGTGTTTGGGAGAGTAATATTGATTGACTGTCTTCCCGCTGGTCGGTAGTTCAAAATTAGGGACGGCGACAGATAGCCTGAGTAGCTTTGCCGTAATTCCAAAAATTAATACTATACTTATAAGTGCTTCATATATAAAGCATTTCATCTTTTGTATCTATACTAACATACCCTTGAAACTGCTTTTTGTGTGCACAGATGTTCTAGCAACAACATTCTTAGATGTTCATATCTACATAAGTACGTTCCTGAAATTGTTTTGTGTACAAACAATAAAGTTTGTTTGTTTGTTTTCAATTATTCAAAAAGCTACACAAGGGCTATCTGTGCTCTGCCCACTACGGGTATCGAAACCCAGTTTCTAGCGTTGTAAATCCGCAGACATACCGCTGTGTCACTGGGATGCACAAATAAACATTCAAGTCCAGCGAAAACGTTTGCCCAAATAGGCGAATGAATAAGTCGTCGTGTATGACTTGAGATGCAAAAAGTAGTTCCATAGTGAAGTGCACAACAAAGTAGTCCTGTTAAAAAAAGTCATGTGGCAATTTCTTATAGAAATTTAAATAAAAACAAATAATTATTTGTTTCCTGGTACTTGAGTGTATGATAACCTTGTTGTTTTTTGTAGTTAAACACAAAGCTACACAATGGGCTATCTGTGCTCTGCCCACCACGGATTTCGAAACCAGGTTTTTAGCGTCGTAAGCCTGCAAACCTTGTTGTATGAGGAAACCAAGGTCGATGTCGGCATATTATAAACGTTTTTTAAAATCATTTTAGTTGTTTATTTGTTTTAGCGAAAAGCTCCACAATGGGTTATTTTCGCTCTTTCCACCACGGGAATGGAACTCTGGATTTTAGCGTTGTAAGTACGTAAACGCAACGCTGACGCATTGGGGGGGGGGGTATTTACACGAGTCGAATGTTTCACAATACACTTATATCATCATCAACAAAGTCTGAAACCAAGGTATTGTTATATATATACATAACTAAGTACAAATTGAGTATAATTCGAACGAATCTGAGAACACGAAGCCTAGGAACCATTAAACAATGATGGGTAGTAGAATATAAAGCAAACGAACCATGGAGTAAATTACATAGTGCAATCAAAGTATGACTGCTGGTGTCAGATGAACAGTTAGGCAAACACTTTTATACATAAAAACCCAAACAGGAATATAAAACAATAATACATTTGTCGAAATTTAGGTTACATGAAATAGTTGTTTGTTATTATACTAATTAAAACAGTGTCAGTATGAAGGATGTCTGTAGATTATTTAGATCAGGTCGGCCTTTCACATTTATAATGTTTTTTTGTTTGTTTTTTAACGAAGTTAAAGGTCTATAGATCCAGTTATAAATCTTGGTAAACTTGTTAGTTGATATGTTACGAATTGACAAGTGATAAAGTTAACTAATAAACGTCTTTTGACCCAGTTGTAAATCGTGGTAACCTTGTTAGTTTATATGTTATGATCTAGAGATTTCTTAATATGATCGAATAGCCAATTGACAAGGTTAGATAATAAGTTCAAAGTCTATAGATCCAATTGTAGTCGTGGTAAACTTGTTAGATTATATGTTATGGGATTCCTAAATGTGATCGAATTGCCAATTGACAAATTCTTACTAGGTACAGGTTAGTTATACTGGATATCTCCAAGTATTTATGGACTCTAGTTTTTATATGGTGGTTAATTTTCCGAATGTTCGTGCCCTTACAGTCACTACACGTGCATTTGTATATGAGCCATGAGAGAAAGATTGTCTGCAACTGGTCCTTATATTGAAATAAGTTTTCACTTATTTAGTAGAAGATAAATAAAAATAAGCATTTCGACTAGTAGTAGTATTACAACTGTACTTTGTTGAGAGTTCAAAGTTTCTGTTGAGCTAATGCTAAGTGGTGCGCTGCCTGTATTTGTGAAGTACATGCAATAAAAAAATTGCTGACATTGTAATTGTTTAATGTGTGTAGCATTTCTTATTTAAGCTAGGTAAGTTGAGTAAAAATATACAAATTCTAAAGTGTCAAGTTTCAGTTTTGGAGAAAGATAAGTGATATTTTGTTTGTTCGTAAACGACGTTAAACTTATAAACAACAATCACTAACTATGAAAGGCTTATTCCCTTTGTCACTCTGTCGAGAACGCTTTCACGCTTCTTTTTTTTGGTAATGCTCAACAATATACATTGTCGCTTAGCAACAAAACTATCATCTGATTGTTCTTAGGCCAACTATAGTGTTTATGTTGAATGCTGGATAATCATGTTGATTTGTTAGAAAAAATTTTTTATTATATATTTTTCGATAATTTCGATGATATAACAGCAAAATAGTTTAATTCAGAAGTTTTATGCCATTGAGTTGTAACCAAAAGAAAATAAAATTTACTAAGTAGTGTTTCAGCTATGTTTATGTATTAGGCCTAAGACTTAAATTAGACTACAAATTGGCCTACTATTACTAACGTTATAGAGTCAGTGTTTAAAAAGTTTTGATTGATGAATAAATGCTAACACTTATGTTATCTACTTGGCCTTAAAACATAAAGAAAAAGAAACGTTTATTACTACCAAATATGTTTTATTATTTGTACAGTCGAAAGAGTTGAAAATTTGTATCGGAATGTCCACACTATGTTTTCTACTTCCTGACCTAGAATACAGTGAAAAGGTTCAAGAGTGCTATTTAAGTCTCTTTCAGAGTACACACGTATTTTGTTTCACGATAACATTTCATTTTTCTGGGTAGTTTTACTAAAAATGTGCTGATTAAAGAATTACTTCGAGAGAAATGAAATAAGGGAGGAGTAGGTTTATTTTGGAGGTACAGACAAATTGGTTTTGGTTAAATTCTATAATTTTCGTTAATCATTCAACAATGGTTTCCTGTTATTTTGACGGGCTTTTATACTAGTATAAATATAATATTGTACCGGAATAGCTTTTTGGTATTATTAAAACTATTTAAAAAGGCATAGACTATGCTAATTAGTTCTATTTGAAGCCGAGAAGTGATCAAAATCTTGTCGAATTATTTATTATTACACACAACTCTTCAATTATTAATTAGGCTAGTCGGATAAAGGTTCCGCTGACGATGCTTGTGTGATTCAAAATAGGTATAGAATAACGTGTTAAAAATAGACAACGTCGGAAAAAAAATTATTTACTTGAAATCGACGTTTCGAATAAGTACCCTTCGTTAGATTAAGATAATTATACAGAACTATATGTTAGATCGTATAACAAATACACTTATCTTCCTCCATTGCTGAAACTTCACACTTTAGAATTTGGAGATTTCTTCCTAACTTAAATCAGAAATACTACACACATTAAACATGTTCGCAAGGGTTTATGTATGTTGAAGAAACAACAGTAGTGCCACATGAACAGAGGCTTGAAATAATAATACAGTATATGAATTTATGCGAAGACTTGTTAACTTGATGAAAGTAACCAAGTAAAAATTAATAAAGAGAAAATAATTATTTAAAACTTTCGAACCACTTAAAAAAGATATTTAGATAAAGGGATAGTTTTAATTATTGCCATTAGGGTGTAAAGTTCCAAGTTTTAAGGTTAATTTCTGTTCATCTCTTAGTCTAGCTGTTCTATCACGTGGCGTTTTAGATCCAGTGCTCATACAATATTGATAGAGTGATTAGCTGAATTGAAATGACGTGGTACGGGAAGGTCAGTGTTTCCGTTTTTTATTTGTCTTCCCGGAATCTGTCAGCCATTCTACGTGATGTTTCGCCAACATATAGCATGTCGCATTGTGTGCAACGAATGTAATAAATTAAACAGCAAGAAACACAAGTAAGTTGTCATTGGGCGTTGAAACACAATTTTAGTCCTTCTACAGCTGTAATACTATGAACATGTTACATGTAAGACAGAGACGTCGCTTACATTGTTTTGTCACATTGTTGGTATATCATTATACAATCATTATAAAAATCGTTATTTATCTTTATAAAAAAAAACTTATTCCAAGAGAAAAATGACTAATGCGAACTAGATGTAGGAACAGAATGTTTGATATCACAAGGATTATCAAACATAGAACGTTCGAAATTAACATCATACAACAGATTTAATGTTGCATAAACGTGAAATACTGGCAAAACGATGTTTTTACAATAGGATAATATATATATATATATATCATTATAGATGAAAATAAGAATTGAGGTGGGAATTATATCCTACTGTTTGTTTGTAGTTAAACACAAAGCTACAAAATCTGTGTTCTGCCCACCAGGAGTATCGAAACCCCGTTTCTAGCGTTGTAAGTCCGCAGACATGCCGCTGTGCCACTGGTGGGGACTTTTAAGTATTTGAACAAATGTCAGTAATATTAACAGGTAATTAGGTGTTTTGCATTGTTGCAAGAGCAACAATGTCACGTTTCTAAAGTTCGAAACAGTTAGTGTTCTGAGGTCTAAACACAATAATGATAGTAAGAGTAATATACATATAGACACACATATATATATAGTAAATATATTAATTAATTAAAGGTGAAGATTATATATGCGTGTGTGTGCAATGAGAAGATAAATGTGAGCTCGTGCATAAATATCTTTATGAGCTCGCATATGCTTATAAGCACGCGCTCACAGACACTTCTTCTGGACTGGAGATGAATGACGAAGGACCAGGATTCTGAAGTTGTTAATGTCATTGTCATTATTATTGAATTGTTTAGCCACAGGTTTGTCTGGATCATAATTCTGGATGTTACAGATAACATCCGACCTGTTTTTTTTTCCTACGTACGCAATATAAACAAGTAATATAATAAATTAGGCACTTGATTGTACAGTTGAACAACTGTTTCATTGTAAACGTGGAGTTGAGTCCTAACACAGAAGTACTGGGGTTGATCTAACGGCATGTATTGCACCGTGAATCTATTTCGTATTAGCCATTTTTCGTGGTATAAGTTTCACATTTTGTGATTTCGATTTCATCGCACCACAGCAGGTTTTTTTCAGCTGATTATCACTGTGGGGTTCAATTATAGAGTGAGATAAGGTCATCACTAAACGTTATTTTATAACTGAGCTCATTGTATTTAACCATACAACAATGAACGGTAACTATTAGTTTTAACCCCAGCGTGAGTAGAGGCGTTAGCTTGCATTACTTGAGAGTGTTGTTCCGCAAGACGTGAGAAGAAAAAACTTGGATAAATGATAATAAAGAATAAATGGACACATCTAAACGAAAACGTTTTCCTGTTTATTTTGTGCAACGTTTCGTGCAGGCGCCCCTCCTCAGGCAGTAAAGACAGTGGTACAATGGAATTAGGCAAAAAAGAATCGTTGAAAAGTAAGAAAACACAACGTTTTAAATTACATACGTTCAACATGGAGCACATACCCAGCCCTTAAATACCCTTACCAAATACCCGATACCAGTGCCTCGTTTCTCAACATCAACATCATCATATTCTTTGAAAAGCACCGTACACTACAAAGACACTAATAGTCTCGCTTACCTAGACTATCGCTCTTTCCGTTCCTACGAAACCGAGGCTGCCATTCCTAAAGGGCAGTTCACAAGACTTTACTAAGTGTCCTTATGTTCTGAGGACCAAGACCTTCTCACCAAAACCATTGAGTTGATAGGATTTTTCCAACAATGTCACTACCCGTCCGATGTCATCAAAAAAGCCCACAACTATGTACACACCGTATCCAATGCCATTCAAACTAAGGACAAAAGTCAACATTAGCAGCCAATATCGTACAAAAAATTTCAATTACTGATGACTGACCCCATCACTGTCGAAATATTTACTACACCTTTCCTACTTTCTTATAGACGTAATTCCAAAGTCAAAAACCGCTTGGTCCACTCGAAGTTACTGGACAACAATTCTCCCGTTGTTGGAAATAATCGTTGTATCAGAAACATTTCTTATCCCCCTCCATACATTTCCAACAACACCACAATAACTGGCTGTAGTTACACTTTTCATGTCAGGGGACATTAAATCTGCACCTCAGAATGCGTCATTTACTGTATCCAGTGTAGCAGGTGTCATAAACTATATATCGGAGAAACAGCCCGCTGACTGGGTGATCGTTTTCGTGGACACCTTAGATCTGTAAGAGAAGGCTCCACTGACCTTCCAGTTCAATTCTCCTGACCAAAATGGCTCCTCCAACATGGTAGTCTCAGTCATGAAAAATGCACCACTCAACAAGTTAACACGATAAAGCCTTGAATACCGTCTTATCATCCAACTCAACACCAAATCCCCTTATGGTATAAATGAATATTTTACTTTCAAATAATTACAAAACTCCATCAACCTTTTCTCTAATTTCATTCACTTAAACCTATTTTTTTAGACGCGTTTATCTAACCTCTTACTCCTGGTTAAATCTTCCTCTCTAACCTTACCATTGTCGAAGTATTTTCCTACCCATAATTATTTCCATGGATTACTGTTTTATTTTACTAGGCTATTATTTTATTATTTTGCGAAATTATGTTTATTGTTTTCATTTGTTTATATTTCTAAATCCAATTTTACTTGTTCTAATTACTTTTTTTCATATTCTTGTTACTTTTAATAATGTTTACATAATAAGTTCAACAATGTATTTATCAGTATTTTTGTCACTGTTCTACACGTTGAACGCATGTAATTATAATTTTTGTATTTTCTTACCTTCAATGATTCTTTCTAAGCCTAATTCCATTGTAACACCGCCTGTACTGCCTGAAGAAGGGCGTCTGCTCGACACATCACAGAAAATGTGTTTCGTTTAATATTTCCAGTTTTCAAGTATTTTTTATGGGATTCTTCAATTACACCATCTACATTGTAATAGTAAAGTTATGCCCCTATATATTGATGTATCTTAAGTTTATCTACTGTATTGCAATGAAGCACTGCAATACAGTGTTAAGTTTAAGTCTCCATCGTGCTTTATCTTGCATTCCTATCAAACGTCATGTTACGTTTGTTTAGTTGAACCTATCGAGTTTTAAATGTGATTTAGCAACTGCCAGTAATTTATATGGTGCTCATAAGCATGATTTACCAGCATATACACTCATCTGCATGGATTTTCTTACTGTTGTGTCACATTAATTAACACGAGTATGGGTGTCTAAATAATGGCATTTAAAGTGAAACCAGGTCCAGATGTGCCTAACTAGTCCTCAGTTGGAACTAT
>NW_013674063.1:19374-20343 GCF_000517525.1 Limulus polyphemus
AAACTGAGCGCCGAATTCGTCTTCAAAGTGGCGTTAACGAAGAACTGCAAAGGCAAATTCAGACAAGAAAAAATAAATGGAGAGATGTATTGCGACGGTTGCTGGATTGGACGTAATATTTAGCTTCTCAGAAGCTTGCATTTCGTGGTCATACTGAGGACATAACCTAAAACGAAAACGCTGAAAATTTCCTGTCACTTTTGCAGTTATTAGCAAAGTATGATCCAGTAATGAGAGAGTATTTAGAGCATGTTAAAAACAAGGAAAATGAGTTTATAACTTTCATGGCTTCACATGTGCGAAATTATTGTTTGTCAGCAATTCGTAGAAACAAATACTATAGTATTCTGTTTGATTCCACACATGATTTAGCCCATCGTGAGCAACTGGCCCAAGTGATTCGGTTTGTTGACATTGACATTAAGGCAAGAAAAGTAGAAGTCAAAGAGTCATTTATTGACTTTAAACATATAAAGGAAAAGACGCTGCCAATATTGAGAAAACAATAAGCACAAAATTAGAAGTGGATGGAATTTTATTGAGTGATTGTTGATCACAATATTATGATAACGCTGCTGTCATGTCAGGTCATCTGTCAGGCGATCAACAAAGAATTCTGGACAAAAATCCAAAAGCAGTGTTTATAAATTGTGACAACCATCGTTTGAGCTTAGCATGTCTTCATGCAGCAAGTCAGGAAACAACAGTTATTACCTATTTTGGTATAACTGAAGCCATTTATAATTTCTTTGGTCATTCAACAACTCGATGGGACGAACTGCAGCAGGAGCTTCAGATCTCTGTCAAGCGTGAATCAGAAACATGGTGGAGTGCAAGAGAAAAGGCAGTAAAAGCTGCACACGAAAAACTGGATGAATTGCTAGGACTGTTAGAACAATTAAGTGCGAATGGCAACATGGCTGAAACAAAATGTGGTGCTCATAATATTTTGCAACGCATGCTTACATT
>NW_013674063.1:21133-23445 GCF_000517525.1 Limulus polyphemus
AGTTCCAGGTTTACAGTTGTGATATCGTGAGATGTTATATTGTGACTTTCTTTTAGGCCTGTGTAAGGCGGTAAATAATACTTTATATTATTGTCTTTAAGTGGGTAATGAGTCACAAAACATTTCAGAGGTTGGGGCGCCAAAAGTGTCTTTGCCCCGGGTGCGGAGAACCCTTGCTACGCCACTGGTTTTTATTTAATTAGACACTCAACGTTTAGCTTTACAGCTTCTTTAGGAACGTCCCACTAAAACACATATCCTAACCGACAATACAAAGCTTCGTTTTAAAACGTTGAGTGTCTAATTAAATAAAAACAACAATATGGTGTTACGAGGTCGTTTATTTCTAGTATTGTGATGTTTTGTAATAGTGCAACTGAGTCTACTTACTGTATTGTAATAGTACAAACAACTACGCCTGTTCACTGTGTTATCAAGGAAGTTTAGTATTGTGTTGTAACGACTCTATTAAGTCTGTTCATTTTGTTGCCAAGACATCAGTATGTTATATTGCAGAACTGCATCAAAGGTATATCACGTTATCGCTTGTGGAATATTTTATGCAATGTATTTTTTTGTGTCGGTAAGGAAAACTGTAGTAGAGTAATTATGCCTATTCACTTTGTTGCCAAGGGAAGTACCAAGTTTGCCTGACAGTTATACGAATACAAATTTATCTTTAAACCATCCAGCCTGTCATTTATTTTCTAGTGAGAAATAAACATGAAAAATGTCACTGTAATGAATAATAAAACCACTTCTTCCTTCCAATTAGAATCATTGTTTATAACCAGGAACAAAATGGCAGAATAGTTTATGAATTTATATACTATGTGTTAGCATGCACAGAATATATCATCTACGACGTTGAGTTTAATTGGACGCGTTAGGACGTGGGCAATATAAAAGTAAGACCAGTTAGTGAAGGGAATTCAAATACGTAGCGTTCCAGCTGTGCATCAGATATAGACCCATTACACCATGTTGCCATTTAGTGCATCGAGAGGTTGGGGAATTATTTATCACATGCACATAACTAAGGTGCAGTTAGAGAAATACACAACTCCTTTAGCGTGTGCGTATGTGTATCTGAGTAGAACAGGATAACACATACATGAACATCAAGGATTCACAGAAGAAAGTAGAGAGTAAAATACACACACACACATATATATATATATATACAACGCAAGTGTGGTGCTCACTATACTTTACAATACCACTGTACTTTATTTTACATTCCCACCGTGTTTTATCTTACATTCCCACTGTGTTTTATCTTATATTCCCACGGTGTTTTATCTTACATTCCCACTGTGTTTTATTTTATATTCCCACCGTGTTTTATCATATATTCTACCGTGTTTTATCTTACATTTCCACCGTGTTTTATCTTACATTCCCACTGTGTTTTATTTTATATTCCCACCGTGTTTTATCTTATATTATACCGTGTTTTATCTTACATTCCCACCGTGTTTTATCTTATATTCCCACCGTGTTTTATCTTACATTCCCACCGTGTTTTATCTTACTTTCCCACCGTGTTTTATTTTATATTTCCACCGTGTTTTATCTTACGTATCAATCGCTTATTATCTTATGTATCCAACGTGCTTTATGTTAAGTCTCCATCGTACGTTATATTACATCACCACCATACTTCGTGTTACGTTCCCACCGTGCTTTATCTTTTGTTTCCATCGTGTTTTATTTCAGCCCTCCATCATGATATATCTTACATTCCCACCATTACTCGCCTTGCGTTTCCACGATGCTTGAACTTTGTTTTATCTTACGTTGACTTCTAATGATGCAATTGGTGTTATAACAAGACTGTAGGGAAGTTCGGTCAAGTATCTATACCTGCTGTCACTTATAAAGGAAGTTTTTATTTTTTAAACAAGTTTACTGTTCTTCACGAAATATTTATAGCGAAGACAGGACAATGTGCTAAAACAGCGTGAATGAACGCAATAATACAATAAGTCGTAAGTGTGAAGTCTTATATAATACAGTGTAAATGTATGCATATATTGTTTATGATGTTCGTGCGTATATATGTAAATATATGCTACTGCAAGAATGTATGTCTTTCTATATATACACGCATACACACACATACACACACATATATATATATATATATATATACGTATAATATTATTATATATATACAATACTATGAAAGACTGAATATTAGAATGGTTAAAATGAGTTGATTTTTATTAATTAAATAGTTGCGGTACGATACTACACAGCGTGATCACAAGTAAATAGACACCATCTTTTCAGAAAAAAATTAATTTTTT
>NW_013674063.1:24416-30369 GCF_000517525.1 Limulus polyphemus
AGCATCAATCAGTTACATTACGAAAAATTAGGTGTCTATTTACTTGTGACCACTCAGTGTACTGTTTTTTAATAGTTTCGACAAATTAATTAGTAATGATACAATGCTACTTATATATCTTAATTATTTGTAGATGGTATGGCTAAAACAAAATACTGAACAGTGATATATGTCAGTTCTTTGTAGGTTGAACCTCTAAGTTAAAACATAAAACAGTGATATGTGTCAGTTCTTTGTTGGTTGAACCTTTAATTTAAAACATAAAACAGTGATATGTGTCAGTTCTTTGTTGGCTGAACCTTTAATTTAAAACATAAAACAGTGATATGTGTCAGTTCTTTGTTGGCTGAACCTTTAATTTAAAACATAAAACAGTGATATGTGTCAGGTCTTTGTAGGTTGAACCTCTATGTTAAAACATAAAACTGTGATATGTGTCAGTTCTTTGTAGGTTGAATCTCTAAGTTAAAACACAAAACAGTGTTCTTTGTAGGCTGAACCTGTAAGTTAAAACACAAAACAGTGATATATGTCAGTTATTTGTAGATGGTATGGCTAAGACAAGACATTGAACAGTGATATACGGAAGATCTTTGAACAGTGAGGTATGCTAATTCTATGTAGGTGGTATGGCTAAGAAAAAACACAGAACAATGATATATATATGTTAATACAGCGATCGTTATTGTGTGAATGCCTTTTTCAAGCTGGTGAAGCAGTATTATAATTAAACTTGTCATGAAACATTAGTATTAGGCCTATTATATTTTTAAATACGACATTCTTTGTTTAGTCCTTTAGTAACTTTCTAGAATTAGAAGAATGTATAATAATAGTATTCCAACCACACTGTATTCGCCATATCCATTCTCGACGACGCGTTTCCCTCAATCCAAAGCTTTTCAGGCCGGCTGGGACACAACAATCACAGTATTGGTCAGAACACTTTTTAGATAACCCATTTGTTATAGCAACAATTTGTATGGTGTGAAAGCCTTTTACAAGCTGGCGAAGTATGATTATAATTAATTATACTTATCATAATACATTATTATTGGGCCTATTATGTTCTTTAACACTACTTTCTTTAAAGTCATTTAAAGATGTTCAAGAATTAGAAGATTGTATAATGATAGTATTCCAATCACATTCATATCAATAACTTATTTCCTTATGAATTTTATGGCTAATATAAATTATTTCTTTTGATATATGTTTGTCCTTTGTAAACTGTATAGGTTGTACTGCCACATGTAATAGTGACATATGTTAGTTCTTTGTAGTTTGTACTGCTGAGATAAAGAATTAAATACTAACATATATTAGTTTTTTTGAAGTTTGGAAGACTAATACAGTGCATTTGATTTTGATATGTACTAGCTCTTTTTTTTTAGTGAAGTCTAAGACGAGAGATACCATGTTAATGCTTTATATATTGTATGTTGAAGATAAAACATTTAATAGTAATATATGTAAGTGTTTTTATTGCAAACTGTAAGTCTAATACAAATGTATGTATTGTTCAAAGCTTCACTAGAACTATCTGCGCTAATCATCTCTCATTTCTAAGTGATAGAGTAGAGAGGAACACAGCTACTTAACACCACTCAGTACCAGTTCTAGGGTTACTTTTGTCACACCAAATAGTGGGATTTAGCCGTCACTCGTATACCGTACCCATGACTCCGAAATACGGAACATGATTTTTAAATTTGTTTGGCAGTAACAAGACGCGAACCGTTGTACTTCAGCTACACAGTCAACACGCTAACCACTGGACCGCGCCAATCTCTTACATGTTAGTTTTTTGTATATTGTACGACTGTGACCAGAATTTTGAGAAGGATATACATTCGCTATTTGTATTTTGTACGGCCAAGATAAGACCTCAGTAGTGACATGTATAAATGTGCAATATATTGTATGGTTGAGGTAAGATTTTGTTGAATAATCTAACCTATATAAAAGCCAGTTTGTCTCGCGTCACGCCACGCTTGATTTCTCGAAATAGGAGGAGTCACAGAAGCCAAAACGCATTTATCCAGATAGAATAGATCGATTACTGTCTACCCATTGCGATTATAGTGACGGGGTACAAGGGGGGCTCTGTGTGTTACGTGAAACCTTATAAGTGTAGTGAGTGTTGGTATAATAAACCTAAAGTAAAGACTTATGTCGGTTAAGTAGTATTTTACGTACTAATTAAAAATGCAAAATGTAGAGAAATTATTTCGTAAAGAATTAAACACGTTTTCTAAATACGTATTTTCAACAAGATTGACATTTTTTTTCTTCAAACACGTCTTTCGAACCACATTGATTTTTTCCCAAATTAATCTTCTTTGAAATACATTTTTTGATGAAAATTGAATTTTTTCAAATACTTCTGTATAAAAATACTGGCCCCCCAGTGGCACAGCGGTATTACAACGCTAGAATCCGGGTTTCGATACCCGTGGTGGGCGGGGTACATATAGCCCATTGTGTAGCTTTGTGCTTAATTACAACCAAACAACCCAATAAAAACACTGACATATCTTTTAACCTAATCCGAACTTTTTGATATATGGTAAATTTCATAGAAGGCTATAACTAATTATTTCATATACTCTTTTTTTGTCATTTTATGAAAGCCAAGTGTAGTAAATTCATATTAACATCTTGCATAATCACATCGTTATAAGGTCTACCTTTTTAGATAAATAAAATAGGCTGTAAATTAGGGTAAAATCCACAAAGGCTCCAGCTGGTTGTGAAAAGATTGGAAAAAGCAAAACGAGTTTATTTCATCTTCGAGACAACGTTTGATTGATTTGCACGAATCCTTATCAGACAGGACCCTTGATCGAAAAGCCATCCCCAACAAGCACCTCAAAAGAACAGAAGCTCGTTATCCTTTTCAAAAAAGGCTTTTGAAGTCCTTTATTCGAAACTTGAACAGAAAGAAACTTCCCTCTTCTCGAACTGATTATGTTTGTTTAAGCAAACGATCGATGAATGCATATGTCCAAAATAAACTGACTAATCACAAAGGAAAACTATTTTGTCAGAGGTTATATCAGATCTGCGTCTTATCCTGTTCACGCGAAGCAACAGATCTTTCCTAGCATTATATATATAAAACCAAGAACAGTATCATCCAACCCAGTTCTATCTTTTGGTATATCAGATAGTGCAGTTCAAATATTTTATTTTCATTTAACGACACTTTACGTTACTCTATGTTTGTAATTAAGCACAAAGTTACGCAATGAGCTATCTGTGCTTTGCCCACCACGGGTATCGAAACCCGGTTTTTAGCGTTGTAAGTCTGCAGACACTAGGGGACGACACTTTATGATCAAGGCAAGCTACAACTTGTGGTCAAAGGCAATTTTAAATTACGGTTTGATAAAAAGAAAACATGGGTGCAATGGTATTTATGAATGTTAAAATAATGGGCATCAAAGGATAAACTTTTGAATTATGTATTAACCAGATTACTGAAATTTTGAAATAATTCAGCATCACATAGTTTTTATTTAAAGAAACGTGGACTTTCGTTTTAGATAATTGGGGCTAAGGCTGCTTCGCCAAAAAGAAAGGTCTGGCTTTAGGTATATAATAATATTTCATTTTGCTAAAAACTAGAACAACACAGTAAACATTCCAACAAAATCGGTGAGTCGGTGTTGCGAACATTAAAAACTTACAGACGCAACTAATCATTTGTTCTACTCAACCGTAGTTACAGATAAAGAGATTAAAACAAGCTTTTTTTAAAGAGATAGGCAAAGTCTATTGGTTGTTGTTCCGGGCTTCAGTTCTGACGTCCAAGTTTCGAACTCCGATGTGCCGCTGAACACACTCCATACTTCAGCTACGGCACGTTATAAAAGTAACAATCAATATTGGTATGCGGTAAAGAGCATTTATAAGCAGTGGGTACTGTTGACCAGTTGCCCTCCCTCTGGTCAGCAATTCTACATCAAGGACGGCTATGTATAGACTTTGATCTCTTCTGACCTGGCCATCTAGTCCATATGATGAATAAGATGCCAAGGTTAATAACTTCAAATGCTAGTATCGTTTATGTTAGTTCTTAATATTTGAAAAGAGAAATTGTTGAAATTTATTGATACACGCATGAAACATAATCATGCTCATGTATATCAGATGTTAATATCGGTTGTTGGAAATAAACCGACGAAGTAAATTAAGAAAACCGTGTGGATTTTGATTTGTAAAAACGGGAAGGAAGAGAATGTTCTGAAAAATATGTTTTATAAAAAATAAGCTTTCTTCTGAGCATAAGAAAAATAAAGAAAGCCTAAAACCATGTCGTGTTATTCATTTTGTACATGACTTATCTTCTATTTTTCCCAAGTGTTTTGTGAAGCAGGTCATGGTCATTTTCTTGCTTAAACATTTATATATTATGAACTCCACAAGTATGTAAAGCTACTAAATCCCAGAAGAAGACTCAATTTGTAATTGTTGGAACAAATTATGCATTGCATTGACAAGTTTCGTTTATTTAGGTATACTGGTAGCTTTGTATCTATTTAGTATTATGATACTCAGTTTTTGTATGTCCTGAAAATGCGCAAGCACCTTACTATCTAAGTACGCATGCGCGTACACTTGATTTCAACGGATGTGAAATATATTTTAGTAGACATGTTGTACATCAACATATTACAAGTTTATCAAAGTTTTTAAAAACGTCCAACGTTAGGTCGTATAATAATATGATAAGTTTATTTATTAATAGTAATAACTACGGCGAAGTTTAACCCTAACTAAACTAAAGCGAAAAACGTACACAAGTTACAGTGTTAATTCATCTCTTTATCAAATATAGGTCATACTTAAAAAAGGCCTAAGACAAGTGGACTTGTATATTACGGTGTCTGCGATTAGAATTCTTTTATATTATTCTAGAAGTTCTGTATTTAAAAAAAGCACCGTTGCAATAAAGATACTAATTTGACTACACATATTTTTCGGATCTTTGCTATTCCTTTATTACTCTGCTTAATGCTCTTTCTTCGGCGTTTCGTATAATGTTAGGCACTGCTTATTTATAAATAAAATTATTATATCATGTTACAAATGCAAAGAAATAATGCATTGTTGTGTTGCAACACTTGATAATAGCCAAAAGCCACATGAAACTCTTATGAAGCTGTCATATATAGGGAAGCTTTTCTTAGTTTGCTATATCATTGGAAAACACACAAACTTTCTATGGATATGTGGAATCTTACTTGATTTTTAAGTCCCAATTTCTTTTAATGCCGCTGATTCATGAGTACAGACTCTTTCCGTTTGACATCTCGTCCATCTAAAGCTATAATCTCAGACTCACTCCGTTTGATAACTCGTACAACTAAAGCGGTAATCGCAGACTCACTCCGTTTGATAACTCGTACAACTAAAGCTATAATCTCGGAGTGAGTCTTTTAGTTGTACGAGTTATCAAACAAACGGAGTGAGTCTGAGTTGTACGAGTTATCAAAGCGGTAATCGCAGACTCACTCCGTTTGATAACTCGTACAACTAAAGCTATAATCGCAGACTCACTCCGTTTGACATCTCGGCCATCTAAAGCTATAATCGCAGACTCTCTCCGTTTGACATCTTGGCCATCTAAAGCTATAATCGGAGACTCACTCCGTTTGAAAACTCATCCAACTAAAGCGGTAATCGCAGACTCACTCCGTTTGATAACTCGTACAACTAAAGCTATAATCTCAGACTCACTCCGTTTGATAACTCGTACAACTAAAGCGGTAATCGCAGACTCACTCCGTTTGATAACTCGTACAACTAAAGCTATAATCTCAGACTCACTCCGTTTGATAACTCGTACAACTAAAGCTATAATCTCAGACTCACTCCGTTTGATAACTCGTACAACTAAAGCTATAATCTCAGACTCACTCCGTTTGATAACTCGTACAACTAAAGC
>NW_013674064.1:0-2190 GCF_000517525.1 Limulus polyphemus
TCCATGACCTCCTTTAGTACCCTTGGAAAAATATTATCTGGCCCAGGAGCCATTTTATTTTTAAACTTCAACCTTAATCTCTTTTAATGCCCTTGGAAAAATATTATCTAACCCAGGATCATTTTCAAAATATGCAGGTTTTCTTGGACAGTTTTCAAGAACTTCTGTTACTGTTTAACACTAAATCCCTCAATCAATATGTTTAAAATCCCTCACGACTCAAACCTCATTAGCTAATGCATTCTTTACCCCATTACAATGCTTCTCATATATTAATTCATCAATGTGATCAGGTGAACTATAACAGATTCTAATGGAGGACAATTTACCCCTATATCTTGCAACAGAAACCCATGCTGATTTAACCTCCTTGTTATCCTATTTAATATCCTCAACTTCAACATTGGTTACATTAAAACTGTAAGAAGTTCAATATTCTTACTGTAGTTGTAAACTGAAAATAAGTATATTGTAGTATTTTCTGCAATTTTTACAGCACAACTATATGTAATATATGTACTGCTGTAGTGGTTACACTATAACTCTATTTAATGCAGTATGTCTTCTGTGATTTTTACATTATAATTGTATGTCTATACTGTTTCAGTAGTGGTTTACATTACTTTATTGAAATACATTTGAAAAATCTGGAAGAAGTATTTCCTACCATTTCGGTCACAATGATAATAATTAATTATGTTTTGCTTATAGTGGAGCTTTGATTGGAACAAAAAATCAAAAACTTCCAGTTGTGTTCACATAAGAAAACTACAATGTTGAGTGTCATACATGACACCCTGCAGTTTTAAGTAAATTAGTAGTGGCATTCTTTAAAGAATAAGCCTTATACTAGTTTTAGATAGTCTATTGGACCAGTGGTTTCCAACCTTTTCATTCTACGTACAAAGCATATGGACCGTTTTAGATACAAACAAAAACGCTGCCCTACGGGCGGCTGTTTGTGCTAGTAATTACTAATCGTAGTATTCATACCTCATTGAAAAAATTTAGAAAAAGTGAACATTTTCTTTAAAAAAAAGATTTTTCTGGGAAGTGCTGCATGGGAAAAGTGCTCGGATTGTGCTGGTATAAACTGTAATATATTTATATATTAAAAGTGGTACCGTTTATTGAAAAAATATTTTTTTAAGAACTCCATTTTTGTACTATATTTACAAACTACATCAATAAAGGTATAATCAAACCCTTACGTACAGTCCTAATGAACATCGTGTTCTTGCTGTAAGGAGAGTTCTTTTATTTAAAACTATGTTCTATGATAAAGAAGTGGTTGTTGCACGTACCGTAGTTATTTTTCTAATTGTGTGAATCTTGAATTTGTTTTATAGATTTTTTGTTTGAGTTCCCATTTAATAGATGGCGCCACAATATATATTATTTCGGACATGTATATAGATAGATACACGCTACGTCCATTATAGTAAGATAGTGAAGGGATGTTGTTTACACCCCCCAGACGACTAGAGGCCAACACACAGTTTTTCCTTACTTGGGCATTTTCAAGAAGCTTTGAAGTGAAACTAATGAGGCTCACTTATTTTACAACGAACTAAAAAGGAAATATTTTTCGCTTAATCTGAAACGTGTAAATAATATAAACTGCAAAAAAAATGAAATCTTTCAAGACCATTTTGTATTTTTCTGTTTTCACTATAATTATTTTACGGACTGGCAAAAAACATGTCCAGCAGTGAGTAACAACTGTATTAAAATACTAACCCGTGCGAATTAAACGGGTTGTGTAAATTATAGTTTGAATCTAAGCTCTGTCATCTACGATAAATATACTATTATCTAAACAGCATGCACGTTTTTTTTTCATCACCCATTACCAGTTTTTCGCTCCCACGTCACCACGGGTGAGGGAAAGCCACTGGCTAGGCAATCTATCCTGACGTTCTGGCCCGCAACAACTGCTGTGTCTCTCGGCTCCACATCCCACTTCGGTGGTACTGTAAATACACAAGAAAAACGTATGTTTCAAACTGTATTTTTAAGGTAATCATTTTCTTGTTGTTATCTTAAGGCCAGTGTTTCCATGTGGAAGCTTATATACAAAGTAATAGATTAATAACCAATACCTCAGAGACACACATATGCCAACATTGAAAATAGTGGAAGTGCCTCGTTTATAACCATCTCATAAAATATCTCATTGCAACCTCTTAA
>NW_013674064.1:2553-3836 GCF_000517525.1 Limulus polyphemus
ATTTTTTTTGTATAAAAATTATAAAATTTTGTTAGGTTTTAAAAAGTCGTAGTTTACTCTAAGGTTTTGTTTGTAAAAAAAAATCCATCAAATTTTTCTCAAATTGTAATATAGTAAATTATGAATCAACTTGCAAGTCTTTATTCTAAATGTAAATGTTTATTAGGCTCATTCGTGCATTTTTTTAACTGGAGAAGTTATAGGTTTTTTTATAAGTATTTTTATATCTCGTACCATATTCTGTACTTTTGTCCCGCGGATTTCAGCAGTGTCGTTGAGCAGGCGCAACCGTAAGTGCACTACATGTTCTTTGAAAGAAGAATAACATACGATCGAAACAATATCGCGTTCAGCGGAATTGTAAAGTTAAAAATACAGTTTTGATACCCGTGGTGGGTACAGCACAGATAGCCCATTGTGAAGCTTTGTGCTTAACTACGAACAAATAAACAAATTAAATTACTTTACGACGTTTTCTGATAAACTTATGTGCGAATTTTGACAAGATATTTATCACAGAATACCAAAAATCGCCATTTTACTGAAGTAATAAAATTAGCACATACCAACAGATCGTGCAATCTTAATGAAGTTTCTTTATAGTCATCTCCACTGGCAGTAGACACATAAAAACGCGTTCTCCTTTGCCCGATGACGTAATAACGTCACGTGATAATAAACCAATCAATAACGAATTACCCCGATCATTTTTTATATCGGTAACACACTTCGAGACGATAACATTTAAAAACAATACTAATATTTATACCTCACTGCAGCGAAGGGGCGTGGCGGGATGAGGATCGAACGTTCGAGAGTTGATTTCGTACTTTCAGCTATGTGCGCGTTACATAAATTACAGACAGTCCAGTTATTGGGTTTATTGTGGGTACTTCTGTGTCCCTCTAGGGTTATATTTCCTGAAAGTATAGCCCACGCGAACTTGAGATGCCATTCAGTTGAAAATTCCAATTTTATTCCTAAGGGCAGTTTCTGAAGATTTCTAACTTACAACTTAAGGGCAGTTTCGCTAACATACAATATTTTCCTAAAGGTAGTTCTTGAAGTTCGCTAACATACAATACTTTCCTAAAGGTAGTTCCTCAAGTTCGCTAACGTACAATACTTTCCTAAAGGTAGTTCCTGAAGTTCGTTAACGTACAATACTTTCCTAAAGGTAGTTCCTGAAGTTCGCTAAAGTACAATACTTTCCTAAAGGTAGTTCCTGAAGTTCGCTAAAGTACAATACTTTCCTAAAGGTAGTTCCTGAAGTTCGCTAAAGT
>NW_013674064.1:4468-9599 GCF_000517525.1 Limulus polyphemus
GTATATTATCAAATACAAACGTATTGAGGAAAGAGGGGTGATTTATTTACGAAAGGAAACGGGTATGTTTGCAGTATGTTTTATTACACCTATACTATTATAAAATGGACTATTAATATATATATACATGTATGTGTGAGGTTATTTTAAGGTTTGTTTAAGAATGTGATGGTAGATATACCGAACGAACCGTGACAAGTCACATTAGGGTTTACCACAACTATGGAAGGCAGTAGGAGAAAGACGTGATAATTCAATATGCCGCCATATTTATAAAAACTAGCCACCAAAACGGTTTTGTAGAACAAAAGTGTTTGAGTTTCTGCCTATACTCACAGCCAAGATCAAAGTTAATACGCCTGTTATTCTTGGATTGTTCAACGAAATTTACGAGCCATTTGTTTGTTTTTGAATTTTGAGTTAATCAACCCACGAGTCGTAATCATCTTAGCTGTGTATAAATTTCTTATAATGGATATATTTCAAAGATATTCGATCATCGTTTGATCCTTCTTTTTCTCTGAGCTTGTTTGTTTTTAATTTCGCGCAAAGCTACACGAGGGCTATCTGCGCTAGCCGTCCCTAATTTAGCAGTGTAAGATAAGGGGGAAGGCAGCTAGCCATCACCACCCACCGCCAACTCTTGGGCTACTCTTTTACCAATGAATAGTTGGATTGACCGTCATATTATAACGCCCCCCCACGGCTGAAAGGGCGAGCATGTTTGGTGTGACGGGGATTCGAACCCGCGACCCTCAGATTGCGCCCTAACCACCTGGCCATGCCGGGCCTCAAGCCATTTGTCTTCCGTAACTTAACTGTAGCAATTCGACTACGTTCATCAACAGAAAAACAAGATGACGTTGACAGATATACCTAGAAAATTACCACGTCCTATTTACCAGCAAATTTTGATTGGATACGCCTTATCTTAACTCAAGACTCTACGGAGTTTCACTTTATATATGTAAAGATCGATGACTGGTATTAATTGGTGAGAGCGCATAAGATAAATTCATCTACTTTACAGAGCCTCCTCTCGGCTGTTCCAAGAAATGTAAGGTGCAGTAAAATATACTATATTTCAACCCTCTTATTAAAAGTGAGTTCTTCCCAACAAACATCACATGTTATATCAGCAATTTTCCAATTTTTACCTAAAACTTTCGTTTATTGTTTCAAATAGAACCTTCCAGTTCTCTATTATTTTTTTTTTACCTTGTTAATGTGAACCAGTGAAATATTTCAAAAGAGTTTTTAAGGCAGGTGTTAAAATTTCATTATCAAACAACAGTTGTCAAAGCAAAACATAAGTAATGAGCTCCTTATGCAAAGATTTTCAACCAGTCAGATGTATTTATTAACAGGCATCCCTTAAGCTTTCAATGTTAACAAATAATTCAGGAAATTTAGAAAATGTTTGGTTAAAATGTATAATCGTATAAGACTTTTTGGTATGCTTTATGAACTGAAATACCGCCACAGTAACTGGTGATACGAGAAATTCCTGACTTTGTAACTTTTTTGATCTTGCTAACCAAAATCCCAAGAAACGTTCCACCAGAAAGCACTACCACCTGAAACTTCAATAATAAATATAATTCGTTAGAGTCTATTTCGTATTTATGTCATTAAGGGACGTGTCAACTGGGTTGGCAGTGAATCCTCTATTGAAGAACTCTGCCTCCCCGTTGGTCCCCATCGGAGATGTAGTTGTTTAAGACTTTAAATTTCCCAGTATTGTGACTCCCCATTGATATGAAAGTGTTAACTTTTTTACCTTTCCAAACTAACTCTGTTCTCTTTAGCCCCCCCCCCTTCCCGGGAATATGGACAATAGTTTAAGATGGTGACAGCAATTGTTGCAGACATTTCGGGAATATGGACAATAGTTTAAGATGGTGATAGCAATATTTACAAACATTTCGGGAATATGGACAATAGTTTAAGATGGTAACAGCAATATTTGCAGACATTTCGGGAATATGGACAATAGTTTAAGATGGTGACAACAATATTTGCAGACATTTCGGGAATATGGACAATAGTTTAAGATGGTGACAACAATTGTTGCAGACATTTCGTGAATATGGACAATAGTTTAAGATGGTGACAACAAGTATTGCAGACATTTCGTGAATATGGACAATAGTTTAAGATGGTAACAGCAATATTTGCAGACATTTCGTGAATATGGACAATAGTTTAAGATGGTGACAACAATTGTTGCAGACATTTCGGGAATATGGACTGTAGTTTAAAGAAAAACTGTTTAGTTTATAGCTCTAAGCCTAAACTTCAGTCATTCACTTAACTCTTGGGGTGAAATTCCAGGAATAATGTGTTACTTTCAGGAGAACAGTTTTTCAAAATTCCAGTATGTGTGGTGGACCATGACATGAAATTAAATTCACGTGGTTATCATTTATTTTCTTTATTTTTTGGATTGCAGGTCGAGACAAATTCCTTAAAACACATGGAATGTCTTAGTGAATATTTGTGACTGTGTTCGCGCGCGCGCGCGACTTTAACCGTTAGTTGGGAGAGAATGACAAACTTATAACGTGAGTGAAAAGTTGACAACTATTTTCTGAATTGGTTATTAGGATTGTTGGAAAGTTACCAAGTTCGTTACGGTCACTAATTAATAAACCAAACCAAGTTCGTTACGGTCACTAGTTAATAAACCAAACCAAGTTCGTTACGTTCACTAGTTAATAAACCAAACCATGTTCGTTACGGTCACTAGTTGATAAACCAAACCAAGTTCGTTACGGTCACTGATTAATAAACCAAACCAAGTTCGTTTCGGTCACTAGCTAATAAACCAAACAAAGTTCGTTTCGGTCACTAGCTAATAAACCAAACCAAGTTCGTTACGGTCACTGATTAATAAACCAAACCAAGTTCGTTTCGGTCACTAGTTAATAAACCAAACCAAGTTCGTTACGGTCACTAGTTAATAAACCAAACCAAGTTCGTTACGGTCACTAGTTAATAAACCAAACCAAGTTCGTTACGTCCCAGCATGGCCAGGTGGTTAGGGCACTCGACTCGCATTCTGAGGGTCGCTGGTTAGAATCTTCGTCTCACGAACCATGCTCTCCCTTTATGCCGTGGGGTCGTTATAATGTCACTGTCAATCCCACTTTTTGTTGGTAAAAGAGTAGCTCTAGTCCTTTACTACTAAATTAGGATGGCTAGCGCAGATAGCCCTCGTGTAGCTTTGCGCGAAACTCAAAACAAACCATACCAGGTTCGTTAAGGTCACAAGTTAATAAACCAAACCAGGTTCGTTACGGTCACTAGTTAATAAACCAAACCAAGTTCGTTACGGTCACTAGTTAATAGGAAAGTTTTTTATGTTCAAAGTATTTTTTCCGATGAAAATCTTAATTCTCAGAAGGACAGATTCAGAAGGATTTATATGAGGTACACTGAGGTTATTCCGAGGAGTTCGTAACGAGTTGATGTTTTGTGAATATCAAAACGGTTATTTATTATAATAATTTTTGGTTTCCAATGTGCCCCAAATTTTATTTATTACTTCTAGTTTTCACCCCCCCCCCAAAGAAGTTAGATTAAAATTGTTGGTGTGCAGCACGTAACTACAAAATTACCTCAATTATCAGACGCTGGCAAATTAAAATGGAGAGGGGGAGGATACGTCTGTAAGCCTAAACAAACAGGGGATAATCAATAAAGTTATTATAACTATAATAATAACGAGTGATGATGAAAGTACTCCAAGTATATGGTAAAAGAGATAAATTTCCCTCTTGGCAGTAATTAATTTAATGGGCTTTCAAGTAATGGATGAGAGAATGGGATTTGGAGAAGGTAAACAAAAGAGACCTGGCAAGATTAATGTTATAAATCAGCCGGAGAGAGAGAGAAAAGATACAGAACTCGAGGTTACAGATGGCATGGAGAGCAGTAAGAAAAAGGATCAACTCCAAAGGAAACAGAAATGTGACAGATACGAAATTGAATTACAATTGATAAGAGTAGAAGCAAAGATCAATCCATATATATATACTAGTAAGTGGAAGTACGAGTTCTAATCATTTGAAAATAATACCGTAATGAAAGTAAAACATAAAGTGAAAATTGTTTAGGTATGTTTAGGAGTTTATGTGAAGTCTGAAATTTTCGAATCTAAACATTATGAAAGAATCGCGTGTCTAGCACGCTGCCACAGAAGTTCAGTGGCTGTAAAACAAATAAAGTTTCCATACTTCACTTTGCCCGATCAATCAATCAGGACCTATGTGAAAATTACACAACATGATATATTAAATGTGCGCCATCTATGGGGCATGTGGTTTGTCACTACTGATTTTTGTTTAAAATTTTCACACAAAACTATAAAAGGGGCTTTCTGCGCTATATCATCTCAAATTTTGAACTCGTAGACTAGAAAAGAGGACAGCTAGTAGACAACATCCGCCGCTAATTCTTGTCTGGCGGATAGTGGAATTTAATCGATATTCTTATAATTTAGAGTTCGGAGCGCGTTTTTGCGGCAAGGACTCTCAGATTCACGGTACGGGCACTATAGCCCTTAAGCCATGCCCGGTCCTTAACAATTAGTTACAGAGATAAAGAGTTAAATATAACTGTGATGATGCCAAGTTATAAAAAATAAACATGCTTGTTTTTATTTTTCCGTTATGAAAATTATGCCATTGTTATAAATAACGTATTTTCTCTCTATTATTGCTTTACAACTTAATTTTACGGTTAGAAAATAATGTTACAGATTTTTAAGACCCGCGGCCCCGAAAAGTGGGATATTTTATAAAAACTTTGGCCAAAAAAAAAATTAAATATATAATCTGAAAAGCGCATAAAGCGAAATAGTAATTATTAATAAACAGATTAGCTACATCAGTTGAACTGATTTCAACACAACATGGTAATTATTAATAAACAGATTAGCTACATTAGTTGAACTGATTTCAAACACAACATGGTAATTATTAATAAACAGATTAGCTACATTAGTTGAACTGATTTCAACACAACATGGTAATTATTAATAAACAGATTAGCTACATTAGTTGAACTGATTTCAACACAACATGGTAATTATTAATAAACAGATTAGCTACATTAGTTGAACTGATTT
>NW_013674064.1:10471-13059 GCF_000517525.1 Limulus polyphemus
ATCGCCCCCACGGCTGAAATGGGCGAGCATGTTTGGTGGGACGGAGATTCGAACCCGCGACCCTTAGATTGTCAGTCGAGCGTCCTAACCACCTGGCCATGCCAGGCATTAGGCAACGAAAAACACTACCACAACCATTTTTAGTGGCGTGCCCATGTCGTTAACTTTGGCCTTTGACCCAATTTAATTTTAACAAGATTAGGTATTACAACTGCCATAAAGGAAACTTGGGCCCGGCATGGCCAGGTGGTTAGGGCGCTCGACTCATAATACTCGGGGTTTGAATCCCCGTCACACCAAACATCCTCACCTCCGCCATTGCCTGGTCCCAACTCCAGGATGAGAAAGGAGGAGGGTTGGGCGCAGGGCTAGCAACTCCACCCCGTAAAAACCAACCTGCTACAAGTAACTGCAACAACAACTTTCCGTTGGTGAAATGTTGTTGCGACCCTATGCTCCACTGGGAGTTTACAGGAATAAAAAAAAGGAAACTTGACCAAGTCTTCCAGTTTATAACCCTAAAAATCGGGATTCGATACCCGCAGTGGGCAGAGCACAAATAACCCATTGTGTAGCTTTACGTTTAACAATAGATAAATTGAGCAACTACGAATAAGTAATCACACACACACACACAACAATTAAATAGCCTTAAAATTACACATAGCAACTGGATTTCATTACCAGGAAGTCAACAAGAAATAACTAGAGGGATTGCTGGTAGAAGGCAACATAGCTCGAGGACACTGAGGCCGGAACTAAACATGACTATTATATATAAAAATTAAATAGATTTTATATTCAGTTTAATGAAGCAATATGATAAACTAAAAAGGACTTTCCATAGAATAACACATGACATTTTATGTGATGAGGCATCCTTCTACGGTAGACATCTGTGCCAACACGAATATTAAATATATTTTATATACATAACTTTGCTTATAGTTATATTAAATAGACATCAAGTGTTTTTATACTTCCAATTTGTAAGAAACTTGTGAGAAAACGTGTACTGCCATCTATGGAGTAATATTATTGAAGGCCAGTGTTGTTTTCATTCATTTTAGGAGAAAAATATGGTTTGAGGTTCATAACAAAAAAAAATCAAAAATATCAGTTCCTTTTATTGAAATGTACTTAGTAATGATTTAGTAATATCCACGTTTAAACATATTTGTTTCATATATATTAAAAAAAAAATAAAAATGGATCGAAAATCTAGTTTTCATCCATGATCTTCAAAATAAAAGTCTGGAGATTTACTTTCGTGATTATTTCTATCCAGAAACAAAACAAAAACAAAACCCACTGTGGTCAGTTGATTTACGTATTTTACGGCCCCAAAGGGCGGAGCGTGTTTCTGTGATAATGGGACGTGAACCATAAATTCGCAGTCTGGACCACGCCCGGCACATAAAGTTTAGTATCATTTTCAAATAGTTGATTTTGTTTCCATATGTATCTATAAAACAAAAATCTGTTTTCTTATTGACGTTCATATCTATCTTTGTTTTGGAATATCACTTAAATGACATCTTTAACTGTGTATTAACACCACACGGTTTTCATTAAGACTACAACAGAGCGTCAACTCACCGTCCACCACCAGCACAGCACTGTGACTGACAGACGCCGCTGCGTTGTTGACCTTGCAAGTATAGTTTCCATTGTGATGAGTTTGAACATTAGAAAAAAACAAATCGCTTGAAAAATCGTCCTTAGTTCTTTTCCCATTCAAGCCTTGTTCCAACGGTTGTCCGTCCTTGTACCACTGAATGCTTAGCGGTGGATCGCCTTTGATCACCGTACACACCAGTCTCGCCCGCATGCCTTCCTGGATGTTTCTCGGAAAGGAAAAGGGGTCGATCACAGGACGTACTGGAACGTGAAAATCTGGTTAGTCTTAGTCTTTGCTGAATATTATTAAGAAATCTATTTTACCTTTTAACGTTTTTACACAAAGAAATATAATTAGTAGTAAATAAATACATTTATTATGTCCTTAACAGCAACTAAAATAACCGTAAGTTGTAAATAAATACATATTTTATGTCCTTAACGGTAACTAAAATAACCGTAAGTTGTAAATAAATACATTTGTTATGTTCTTAACAGCAATTAAAATAACTGTAAGTTGTAAATAAATACATTTGTTAAGTCCTTAACGGCAATTAAAATAACTGTAAGTTGTAAATAAATACATTTGTTAAGTCCTTAACGGCAATTAAAATAACTGTAAGTTGTAAATAAATACATTTGTTAAGTCCTTAACAGCAACTAAAATAACCGTAAGTTGTAAATAAATACATATTTTATGTCCTTAACGGCAATTAAAATAACTGTAAGTTGTAAATAAATACATATTTTATGTCCTTAACGGCAATTAAAATAACTGTAAGTTGTAAATAAATACATTTGTTAAGTCCTTAACGGCAACTAAAATAACCGTAAGTTGTAAATAAATACATATTTTATGTCCTTAACGGCAACTAAAATAACTGTAAGTTGTAAATAAATACATTTTTATGTCCTTAACGGCAATTAAAATAGCTGTAAGTTGTAAATAAATACATTTTTATGTCCTT
>NW_013674064.1:13554-15225 GCF_000517525.1 Limulus polyphemus
TAACGGCAATTAAAATAACTGTAAGTTGTAAATAAATACATTTGTTATGTCCTTAACGGCAATTAAAATAACTGTAAGTTGTAAATAAATACATTTGTTATGTCCTTAACAGCAACTAAAATAACCGTAAGTTGTAAATAAATACATTTTTATGTCCTTAACGGCAATTAAAATAACTGTAAGTTGTAAATAAATACATTTTTATGTCCTTCACGGCAACTAAAATAACCGTAAGTTGTAAATAAATACATATTTTATGTCCTTAACGGCAACTAAAATAACTGTAAGTTGTAAATAAATACATTTTTATGTCCTTAACGGCAATTAAAATAACTGTAAGTTGTAAATGAATACATTTTTATGTCCTTAACGGTAACTAAAATTACCGTAAGTTGGAAATTAATACATTTCTTATGTCTTTAACGGCAACTAAAATAACCGTAAGTTGTAAATAAATAAATACATGTTTATGTCCTTAACGGCAACTAAAATAACCGTAAGGTGTAAATAAATAAATTTTTATGTCCTTCACGGCAACTAAAATAACCGTAAGTTGTAAATAAATACATATTTTATGTCCTAAACGGCAACTAAAATAACCGTAAGTTGTAAATAAATACATATTTTATGTCCTTAACGGCAACTAAAATAACCGTAAGGTGTAAATAAATACATTTTTATGTCCTTAACAGCAACTAAAATAACCGTAAGTTGTAAATAAATACATTTCTTATGTCCTTAACGGCAACTAAAATAACCGTAAGTTGTAAATAAATACATTTGTTATGTCCTTAACAGCAACTAAAATAACTGTAAGTTGTAAATAAATACATATTTTATGTCCTAAACGGCAACTAAAATAACCGTAAGTTGTAAATAAATACATTATTTTATGTCCTAAACGGCAACTAAAATAACCGTAAGGTGTAAATAAATACATTTTTATGTCCTTAACGGCAACTAAAATAACCGTAAGTTGTAAATAAATACATTTTTATGTCCTTAACGGCAACTAAAATAACCGTAAATTGTAAATAAATAAATACATTTTTATGTCCTTAACGGCAACTAAAATAACCGTAAGGTGTAAATAAATATATATTTTATGTCCTTAACGGCAACTAAAATAACCGTAAGTTGTAAATAAATAAACTAAAATAACTGTAAGTTGTAAATAAATACATTTCTTATGTCTTTAACGGCAACTAAAATAACTGTAAGTTGTAAATAAATACATTTGTTATGTCTTTAACAGCAACTAATATAACTGTAAGTTATAAATAAATACATTTGTTATGTCTTTAACATAAAAATGTATTTATTTACAACTTACAGTTATTTTAGTTGCCGTCCAACTAAAATAACTGTAAGTTGTAAATAAATACATTTCTTATGTCTTTAACGGCAACTAAAATAACTGTAAGTTGTAAATAAATACATTTGTTATGTCTTTAACAGCAACTAATATAACTGTAAGTTATAAATAAATACATTTGTTATGTCTTTAACAGCAACTAAAATAACTGTAAGTTGTAAATAAATACATTTGTTATGTCTTTAACAGCAACTAAAATAACCGTAAGTTGTAAATAAATAAATACATTTTTATGTCCTTAACGGCAACTAAAATAACCGTAAGTTGTAAATAAATAAATACATTTTTATGTCCTT
>NW_013674064.1:15238-23348 GCF_000517525.1 Limulus polyphemus
TATGTCCTTAACGGCAACTAAAATAACAAGGTGTAAATAAATACATTTTTATGTCCTTAACGGCAACTAAAATAACCGTAAGTTGTAAATAAATAAATACATTTTTATGTCCTTAACGGCAACTAAAATAACTGTAAGTTGTAAATAAATTATAAAGATAAAGAAGTGTTCTTGTCTAGATAAAATGTTTTATTATACTTTAATCACAGATATCGTCTGTTCCATTTGTTTCATTAAAGTGAACTGTTCATGTTTAATAGTTTAAGATTGAAAAATAAATATTTTATTTGTCTCATCAAATTTAGCTCTGAACAAGAGAAATTACTAAGTACTATTTTGTATTAAAATTTGTAACAAAACTTTTAAATTCATTTCTACATGTATGACAGCTAACCATATAAAAAATGTTATTTTGGGGAAGGCAAATGACAGAGATGGCCATCTTAACCGGTCAGTAGTGTAAGAATTATTGTATTTATCTTTTGTAAACATCTTTTTTGCGCCACATTTTGTTTATGATAAAGTAATATACTTAAAAACTGCTTCCCACTTCCCTGATTTCCACTTAGGGCACCACAGTTGACTCTTTACATATATATATACAAGCCACTTGAATACATGTTTTTAATTAAATCTATCCGCTAGTGATTTTGTAAGACTTTCTTGGTATCAATCATTGACAATTGTCTTTCCCTTGTAAATGTGGCAGCTTTGAATCACTGTAGAAAACCTAGCGACAAAGTTCACAAAATATCCTATATTTTAATCAATTTTCTAATGGATAAAAACAGAAGTCAGGCTTAGATGTCTCACACAAAATCCTGGGTTATTTCAACAATCTTTGCATTATGAATTTGAATATAAGAATAGAAAAAGTTAAAAAAAACGGTTTGACGTTTTAGATACAGGGGAGAACAAGAATATCTTTTTGTAATTGATCGCAAACAGGAAAGTTCTAAGGGTTTGAGCTTTGTCAACTGTTACTCGCAGACTAAACAAAGGTATTCAGTCAGTGAGGGAATAGAAACAAAAGCGTGTTTTTTGTTTGTTTTAGAACACTGCGTTTAACACATTATGAGTTTCTTTTCAAGACCTTATTCCACGACCCACTGGTAACCGTGGTGTTATACACTGCTTCCTAGTTAGGTTTGT
The DNA here is from genome assembly GCF_000517525.1 of Limulus polyphemus. Classification (NCBI taxonomy): domain Eukaryota; kingdom Metazoa; phylum Arthropoda; class Merostomata; order Xiphosura; family Limulidae; genus Limulus; species Limulus polyphemus. Next base: position 16,391 of record NW_013674064.1, read on the forward strand.
ACACTGTCTGATAGAAGCAGAACAAAGAGATGACTTGGCTAAGACGGAAAGGCAGTTCCCATACGTTTTTTCTCTATGCACTGAACACAGACACATATGTATAGTCTTAAAAACTCAAAAAAATTATTGTACATGATAAAAAGCGGTAAAAAGTACACTAAAAGTTTAAGAAAGAAAAATAAATACCTTAAGAGTCTAGTTACAAACAACAAAGGAATATGATTGGGTTACCCTCCCAGGGATGGTAACAACAGAGGAATCTGGTTGGTCAGCAGGGTTCAGTTGCATTCAGTAAAATAGGTATTCTGAACATTTACAAGTTTTTGTATTCAATTTAATCTTCATGGCCATAACTAAGTATCACATGGATAACAGAGCTACTTGGCCCACAAATGGTAAAACGTACTTCTAGTGGACAACCTGCTTGCTGGAAGGTGTCTTTGTTGGAAACGACATTTCGATACACTTTCGTGGATCTTCTTCACGACATCTTCATAAAAAAAAAAACCTTCCAGCAAATTGTTCATCGTAAAACTATTTTACCAACTCAACCAGCTGTTAACCATGACCTTCAAAGAAGAACCCCAAAACCGATTTTCTTGTAAGATAATCTGAAATTGTATACCAGTTTCAAAAATTAATATTTGGCTATAATCCCTATTATCGGCTAAAGTAAAACAATTTTTAACCTTTAAGTTAACCTTTGGTAAGTTCAAAGCTACACAATGGGCTATCTGTGATCTGCCTATCAAGGGTATCGAAACCCGAATTTTAGCTTCGTAAGCCTGCAGACTTATCGCTGAGAGTTATCCCGGTGTGTCAGCGATAATTTTATGAACGTACAACGCTAAAGTCCGGGGTTCGATTCCCAGTGGTGGACACAGCAGACAGCCCAATATGGCTTTGCGCTAAAACAAATCGCTGAGCCACTAAAAGGGGAGGGGGTTAATGTTAAAGCCAGGATATCGAAGTGATCATCGTATGAGAAAATCGCATACTACTTACTTATCTGTATTTATTTTCAAAATAACGACATCAAATGATTTTACGAAATAGTATGCGTGAGTTGAACATGAGCCTTATGTTTTCTGTATTAACAATGATTCCATTAATTTGAGTAAGAATGACTTACTACACGATATAACTATTACCGTTGCCATTTAATAGATAAAGTTTAACACATTTTCCTATTATAAGAAATGTCATGGATAATGTCAACTGTCTATGTAATGGGATGATAAAAAGATGGATGAAAATTCTGCTACCCTTCACATCTTGGAAATAACATACACGAGGAAAGAAGTAAATGTAAGTAAGTGTAAAACTGTTAAGTAGATATACACGACTGTTTCAGTTTATGTTTAATGCAAGTGTTATGATTTAGATAGTTTATATAGCCTGAGTGTTAAATTTGTTATTTTTAGAAGCGATATTTTATCGCAGGTTTGTTTACGTAACTGTTTACGAATCATACGTTGTCAAGTTTACTAGTTATAAATTTGTGATTGTTATATTATTGCGTCGTGTTATTAGAACTTTTCGAGTTTTTCTCGTCGTTTTAATTGAGTGTTATTGTATCATAATATCTAGTAGTGTGTAAAACGTTATAGACCTCTGTCGGGGGTATAAATACGCATCGGAAATTTAGTTCGAAAGATAGAACTGATTGCGAGATTGTGGTTTAGCCATAAAGAGTGTTAAGTGGCGATTTTTAAAGTGAACTTATCTCAGATTGTATTGTAATAACAGAGTAGAGAAGAATAATTCGTCTTGTCAGTTGTATTCTAAAGTAACCGAACCAGCCTGTGTGGACTGTAACGAAAAAGAGACAGTTATTTAAAGCTCTGGATACAACTGTGGTAACCATCAGTGTAGCGAATATTTGTATCTACGTTTGACTTATTTTAAAACAAGTGGGTTGTGTGCTGTCTGTTTATTGTTGAAATTTATCGCCTATAAGTCACAGACTTCTACTGTAAAGAATCTGGCCCATATATAAAACCTTACAACGTACATATGCAGATTAGTGCTCGAAGCGATGCAACCAATAAAATCAGCAAATAGTCCATATATAAAAACACAAACAACCAAATCAGTGAATACTCCTTACATAAAAGACACACAACCAACCAAATCAGCGAATAATTCCTATATATTGAAGCCACGCAACCTAACAAATCCGCAAATAATCCCAAATTTGTTTGGTTTCATCTCTTCTATGTAAGGATTATTCGCTGATTTGGTTGGTTACGTGGCTTCTGTACAGTGATTATTGGTTGATTTGGTTGATTGCATCGCTTCTGTATAAAGATTATTCGCTGATTTGGTTGGTTACGTGGCTTCTGTACAGTGATTATCGGGGATTGCATCGCTTCTGTATAAAGATTATTCGCTGATTTGGCTGGTTGCGTAGTTTCGATATAGGGGTTATTCGTTAAATTGGTTGGTTACTTGTCTTCTATTTAAATATTATTCGTTGATTTGGTTGATTGCATTGCTTCTGTATTAGGATAATTTGCAAATAATCCCTATACAGAAGCAACGAAACCAAACCAATCAGCAAATTATCCCTGTACAGAAGCAACGACACATTATATAGAAGGGATGAAATCAAACAAATCAGAAACTGGTTGAAAAGGTCTTACACCGTCACATGTGTAGTTCGAAACCCAGATAATGTAGAGTCACAAAGGTCTTATTATCACTGGGTTAAGGTATTAGGTAGCACAAGCAGACGCAAAAACATGTCAGAAAAACACATAAATTCAAGAAGTCTTGATACAAAATGATAAAAACCTTATAACCCGAGCGCTTTCGAAAGGTGGACCTTTCTTCTTCAGGGGCAAACTGGGAATCAGATTAAACTGTCGTCAGATTAAAACTTGTAAGTAACTACTAAAATTACTACGATTAAATGTTAGAGTAATTCCTTCAGGATACAACGTATAAAAGTGTAGAATATACTGAGATCAGTGACTCAAAAGAGTTCATCTTAATACGACTAACACACAGTCACGAAATTCAGCAGAATAGGTGTAAAAGTTACATTAAGGCTTATGCTGATGTAAAATTACATGATTCGGTTGAACACTTAGGTTGCAGTACCATTGAACAGGACAAATGACGTATGTAAAAGTCTGTTAAGAAAATGTTTGTTTGAAATACTTATTTTAGAAACGCATGGTCCGTGAAACGTGTATATCATTGGGTTCATTTGAATGTTAGGTCAATAGGTCATAGTGGCAAAAGCATGACATAAAGTCACCGAGATCTGCTAAAAAAACGTACTTTTACTAAAGTTATTAAATTTAAGTGTTGGAGTGATCCCATAAGGATATAAATGGTATAAAATGGGAATTCATTAATTTGAACCATCGAAAAACTGACTGATCTTATGTTCATCAAAATCAAATCAAAATACTTAAAAGGAATTGTTGTTTAAAACGGTCCCGTATCGAAAAAGTAAAAATTTCTGTATTGCTTGTTTACATAGGTAAACAAATCAAACCCTTCTCAATGAAACTAAAACAGCCAAAAATTGTTTATTATTTACTAGTTCTTGTCATCTTTATCTTATAGCGGAAAATGTCTGTGGTCATAGCATTCAAACACATATATCAGACTAGTCAGCAGCTATGTAGAACCAGTTAAGGGGTAGGAGTTTGACTGCTTGAACCCACAACGTCTCAACTCCTACTGCTTTACGCTGTCTGTCGTTATGGGTTCATTTCCTAACCCTTAATTGATTCTTCATGGATGCTGACTAGTTTGACATTTCTGTTTGGATCTTGTCCAGTAGATGGAATATCCACATGTTTGGGAGTTATGACCATAGATATTTTCTGTTATCAGTTAATGATGATGACAAGGACTGGTAATGCAAAAAAGAATTATTTTTTGTTTCATTTTCAACGTTTTGATTTCTCTTAATTTCATTATTGTTATACAATGCTGATTTGATCACCTATTTACAATTAATGTATCTTATAGTTTTATAATTATATACATCTATATATATATACTGTGATGAGTAGGATCATATTTTTATACCTAATGTTTTTGTTTTCTTTTTTACCACCGACTACTATCCTGTTTTATGGTTCCTGATTAGTTAGTACATTATAACTGATACAGTAATAAATTTAATAAGCTTTTTTTTTCATTTCAGTAATAAACGGAGAATAGAAACTCAAACAGTTATTAGTATACATTTATTATAAAGATAGTTTTCCACTGTTAGCTTAATATATATATTTAGAACTAACCTAAATCCCCAAAGTTAGCCAAATCTGTGAGATATTGTTGGGATTACGGCCGAAAATATCGTTAATGGCGACAGTACCTAACTGATGAAAGAATGCATTCTAATCTTCACAAACAGAAACATAAGAAGGGTGTATTTAGTTAGCCATACTGATATATATATTTATATTACAAGTTATTAATGTACTACATGATTCCCACAGTTACTGCAAGTATGCTTTGGATATCCTAGTTTTTAAATTTTCATTTTGTCATTACAAACTAACAAAGATTTAGGCTTCAGTACATTTTCTTAAAAAGCTTCATTTCCATTTCACTCAGATTTCTGAAATGCCCAATCAGCAAATTACATTCTTTCACCAAATATGTTTATTAGACATGCTGGTTCTTCATATTATATTTCTTTACAGGGGAATGCCAAGTTTAACGTTTGCGATAGCTATTCAATGCGGCCTTACGTCAAAGTTTCTTACCCTACTTATGCAAACTGTTTATGTGAAAAATATAATAGCATAATTCTTTTAATTGATATAAAAATTATCCCATTAGTAAATGATATCGTATAGAAGTAGGGAGCTCAAGTTTTATCATTCTAATGTTTAAAGTCTTCTCTCGGCCTGGTTCATTGTCTTAGTAAGTAGTCTTTCAACTGTTTGTTTGTTCTGAACATTTGATACCTTAATATGGTTCCCTTTCGTAAGTCAACATAATTAGGGAGAAATAAAACTGTGTAATTTTATCATTCTAATGTTTAAAGTCTTCTCTCGGCCTGGTTCATTGTCTTAGTAAGTAGTCTTTCAACTGTTTGTTTGTTCTGAACATTTGATACCTTAATATGGTTCCCTTTCGTAAGTCAACATAATTAGGGAGAAATAAAACTGTGTAATTTTGACTACACGGACTTGTAAAACTTAAATAAGCTGACAATTTTTACGAACCCGCAATAATAATGAAAAAAGATTCGTGCATAAATACCAGCGCTAAAAAACAAGCAACTTTATGTAAAATAAATAACCAAATAGTATTTAGTTTTGTACAAACCCATAACAGTAACTCGAACAGTCCCACTATCACTCTGACCATTGTCATTGGTCGCACGACAGGTGTAGAGACCATCGTCCAGCTCCCGGCTGACGTCACGAATCAGTAAAGTCCCGTTAGTAAAGACCTCTTGTCGCAGATTGATAGGCAGTTTCATACGACCTGTGGTGTTGGAAATTATTCTATTTGTGTCCGGTTGAAATATACATAGCACAAGACCAAAAGTGGATGAAAATAATTACCGTTCATATGCATTTCAAACAACTTAAAAATCTCAATAATATGGTAAACATATGAACAAATCAAACGTTAAACTCATTAAACTTTGTACCTGTTTATATTTTATGGTCGACGGCTACTTTGTTTTGTGTCAAAATTGACTTAAAAGTACAATGCCTCTAAGTTTGAAATGACCAATGTACAGTGCACATAATGAGGACAGACCGTTCATCCATGAACCAATGGAAGTCTTATATTGTCTTTCAAGGGTGGGCCTGGCCTAGTGGTTAGCTTGTCGGCTGTGTATCTGAGGATTCATAGCTCGCGTCCCTTGGTCGCAAGATCGCGCTCCATCCTTTGGGTCCGTGCGTATATGATGAATGGCTGATAGTCAAAAGTAGCCATAAGATTGGCGGTAGGTGTTGTTGATTAGCTATCGGTCTTCTAGTTTATCAGTTGAAAAATTAGAAACCATTATGATGAGCAGACAGCCCTTGTGTAGCTTTGGGCGAAAAATTGAAAACAAACACACTAAGCAACGGAAGTGTTTAGAGGAAACTCCTGGCAGTCGTTGAGAACGTTCCAGACCGTCTTGAACCTTCTCCCACTCCCACATAATTGTTACTTTAATGGACTTGCTTAGTTACTTTTACATGGAATTTATTATCATAGATATTACTGGTAGGTTTAGAATGGTATTTGGCCTTACTTATCTCTAATGACTTAAAATCTCACTTCAATTTTGCCTGAAAAGAAACGTTGCTTTCGCTTCGTTACACTTTTACACACAGTTTCACATTATTCAGGCAGTTTTTGATGACAGACATCTGAGTAACACGAAGCAGTAAAATATAAACAATATAGGGTAAAATTTTGATAATTTGTCAACCAGAAGAATAAGAAAAATATGTCTAAATGAAATAACTGTTAACAGACACGCAAAAATAGACACAATTAGTTAGAGCCTGTGGAAAAACTGGATTTTCAATCCTTAAAATCTAGAAACAAAAATTGATCTTTGATTCGGCAGCAGACCTAATTTTGTATAATGTTTGTAACACCACTTCCTGTAGAATCATCAGCACTTCTAATTTTATACAAGGTTTGTAACACTATTTTCTGTAGAATCAGCAGTGATTCTAATTTTATACAATGTTTGTAACACCACTTCCCGTAGAATCAGCAGTGATTCTAATTTTATACAATGTTTGTAACACCACTTCCCGTAGAATCAGTAGCACTTCTAATTTTATACAATGTTTGTAACACCACTTCCTGTAGAATCAGCAGCACTTCTAATTTTATACAATGTTTGTAACACCACTTTCTGTAGAATCAGTAGCACTTCTAATTTTATACAATGTTTGTAACACCACTTCCTGTAGAATCAGTAGCACTTCTAATTTTATACAATGTTTGTAACACCACTTTCTGT
>NW_013674064.1:24204-30807 GCF_000517525.1 Limulus polyphemus
GTAGAATCAGTAGCACTTCTAATTTTATACAAGGTTTGTAACACTATTTTCTGTAGAATCAGCAGTGATTCTAATTTTATACAATGTTTGTAACACCACTTCCCGTAGAATCAGTAGCACTTCTAATTTTATACAAGGTTTGTAACACTATTTCTGTAGAATCAGCAGTGATTCTAATTTTATACAAGGTTTGTAACACCACTTCCTGTAGAATCAGCAGCACTTCTAATTTTATACAAGGTTTGTAACACCACTTCCTGTAGAATCAGTAGCAGTTCTAATTTTATACAAGGTTTGTAAAACCACTTCCTGTAGAATCAGCAGCACTTCTAATTTTATACAAGGTTTGTAACACCACTTCCTGTACAATCAGTAGCAGTTCTAATTTTATACAAGGTTTGTAACACCACTTCTGTAGAATCAGTAGCAATTCTAATTTTATACAAGGTTTGTAACACCACTTCCTGTAGAATCAGTAGCAGCTTCTAATTTTATACAAGGTTTGTAACACCACTTCCTGTAGAATCAGTAGCAGTTCTAATTTTATATAATTTTTGTAACACCACTTCCTGTAGAATCAGTAACTGTTCTAATTTAATTTAAGGTCCGTAACAACACTGGGGTGGAGGGTGTTTGTTATAAACGTAATTTTCGTTGTTATTTTTGTATGTGGATTTAGGACTAACATAAATCTCCTAAGCTGGCCGAATTTCATAAAATGTTACATCAGTAACACGAGGGATATCCAAGTCATTGCGTTCTAATCTTTGCGTCATTACATAGTCCTCGTTAGAGCTGTATATTTGATTATTTACAGCGTTAATTTTAGCTCTGATCTACAAAGATAGCTTGCTTTGTTCGGATGATATTGATGACTGTCATTTACACGATCAACTTCCTGTTAGGAAGTTCAACTAACAAAATAAATATTGTATAATGTTTGATAATAAGCATACGTTCGTTCTAGATCTTCGGTAATGGTATCGTAAAACAATCAATTTAGTTTAAACTTCCCTTACACAGTTAATCCATTTTTCTCATCAATAAGAGCAGACGATTTAAAACAACCTGAGTTTATTTTGTTCAACAACCAACAAACAAATCGCTTCTAGTTCTACGCTGAAGGAAAAATGAAGGCAAGTCACTTTGTCACTAAACCAGCTGAACACCGAAAGAGTCTACGTCCACACTTACTTTAGAAAATATCTGAGTGCTCTTTGTTACACGAGACATACAGATGAAAGGTCCTAAAATATACCAAATCGAAAAACGTCGTATCATCTAGTTTAGTTTCATTATCAATTTCCACTTCCTTACCATATAATAAGAACAAAATATTCTTCTGAAAAAAAAAGGAAATCCTCTTTGTGTAGAATTCCAAGTCTGCAGAATTTTCTTATCACTTCAAAACTAGGGACGTCTAGCGCAGATAGCTCACGAGTAGCTTTGCGCGAAATTCTAGAGGGAAGACAACTAGTAAACATTATCCACCGCTAACTCGTGGAATACTCTTTTACCAACGAATAATGGCATTGATCGTCACATTACAACCTCCCCCACAGCTGTAAGGGCGATCATTCGGTAACGGGATTCGAACTCGCGACCTGCGTATTGCGAGTCGAATGCTCTAACCACCAGGCCTGAAGCGTTATGATTATGGTTTAGCTTGTGTGTTGAGTATTTTTGTTTGTTGGCTGATAAAGTGATAATGGAGACTTTAATACTGGAAACCTTTTGAGTGAACTTAGACTTGTTCTTTGTTTGGAATGCTACATCTCGCTAGAGTGTTTTTTTTTTTGGTATTCATTTTTAAAAAATTAGGGGCTCGTCTTAGGATAAAATAACCTTTGGTGATTTCTCTCTTTCTTAAGATTGTTCGTAAGATTGTTTCAAAATGTTCCACGGAAAGGGCTGTTCGCGCACAACCGATCCTAAATTTGAACTGAGGGAAGGCAGCTAGTCAAAAACAGCCACCGCCAACTCTTGGGACATTTTTGTCTGATTGAATAATGAGACTTGACTCTTATAGGATACCCAATATAGCAAAATACGGAGTGCTTTTTTGCGTCAACATGTCTTTAACCATGAGCCCTCAGATTCACAGTTCGGGCTTGTTAACAATTAGCCCACGTTCGGCCTATAACCTTTACTATGAAATATTATAATACGAGTTTAGACAAATCGAGAAGCTTAAAATTTATAGGATAAGTATTATTAGATGGGGACTTGGAATCCCCCTTTTAAAAGGGGTGGGTGGGTTGCCTTAGCACCGGCTTAACCATATCATACATTTCTATCGAGCAGCAAAAGATTGAGTTACCTTTGTACCATGTAATTGAGTTGATTGGATATCCAGCTGCCTGGCAACGGAGATGAAGATTCTCCCCTGCGACAGCTGACACATCTCTCATTGGACGGATGAAAGGCAGGCCGTAGACGTTGACTCTAGCCGCATGAGCCACACTGCCAGCCGAGTTGGTCGCTCGACACTTGTACTCGCCACCATCTTGCACTGCTACAGAAGTTATGTTCACATAACTCACCACTAAACCCTGGCGTGTGATATAGTCGCCCGCTCGATGACTTTGACTTTCTCGGAGAGGCGCGCCATCTAGTGTCCATGTTATTTGAGGCAGCGGATTGCCGGAAGCAGCACATTTTAGTGAATGGAATGACTTCGGTTGAAGTGTTTTCTTAGAAAATACAAAATGAAAAACAGGCTCGGCATCTGTAATTAAGAAAATATAGAAATGTAAAAAAATAAAATAAACATTAGAGTCTTGCCTCACATAGATACCACAATTAATGCAACTACCTTTTAATACAAAAAATGGCCCATCTTGGAATGAAACAAAGAACATTATTCCCAATATATTGCAACCAGGCGATAAAAATACGTTATTTGACTTTTCAAACCTAGTATATATTATGGTCGTTAGGCATACACACTTAGGCCTTACCTTTCTAAGTTTATTATTATTTTTACTATGGGCAGGCCAACGTATGTGACGACCAGAGCTTATGTATTTGTACGTCTCCTTCTAGGATGCTGCTATGAGGGGCCACGTGAACATTAGCCCCTATTTTTACTGATTGTATAACAAGTGTAACGAGAGGCTGTTGTAAGTTGTATTAAGTTGTAAGTTGTATTACTGTCTTTTTCCTCTATTTGCCACATAGAGCTAAAATACAGAAGAAACTAGTAGGCTTTATGTCCATACTGGTCTTCACAGTTTAAACTAGGCCTGACAATAACTGAGATTTATCTTTATAATTGTAGGATATTTGAATCTTTGACCCACTACCCCTAATTTTACTCAAGTCAAATCAACTGGTCTCCCTTGGGTGAGGAAGGTTACCAACGTAAGCTTACACAGGCCTGCGATTGTTTTATTGTCTTGAAATTTTTACATGTTCTACAGTAATTCCTGTACGCTGAATCCGAAAATGATATCCATTTTTCTCCATCACGTACAGATGTTTCATAAAACGTCATAACGCAATACATAAAAGAAAGACCACAACTCGTAGTTTTGAGACTAAAAAAAGAAGATTTCACAAAACAAATGAGGATGCATATTCATTTAACATCAGTGTTCTTCTATTTTCTTCAGTTTGTTTATATTTTTGTTAACAAAGATTATAATAAAAATGTTCATTGTGGTAACCGAAGTAATATTTTTAGTTTTTTTCTTTCTTCCCGATTTGTAAAAAATCCTTACGTGATAGAAAAAAAAATGAACATTATTTTCAAAATCTGCGTAGCTGAATTATGGAAAATCCATTATTAAAACCAAAACAACTTTTATGAAGTTTAAATTCGCAGGCCTGTGTTATCGTTGTGATATTTAATATAGGCGCAGACATCAATGATCCTAGTGACAAAATACGACAAAAGATACATAAATAAGCGGATCGGTTCCATATCACCAAACTAAAAACATAAGGACTCATGATATTATTATTGTAGAGACATTTCAGTCAGGAAAACAAGCAAAATTATTTATCAGTTTAGATTATAATATGTAGCTATGTATGAGTAGGAACAATAATAAAAAAAACATTTTTTGTACCTCGAACAAATGAATCAGATGAAAATAGTCAGTGTGTACGAAAAATAATTGTCATTTAAAATTAACTAAAGCAAACAGGGTAATATCATCACTGACACTGTAAAAGACTCGCCAATTAACACAACCTGTGCAAAAGTCTGTCTTTAGCATAACCAGAAACTAACAGATGAAGATCTCTATAAAGATCTTACCACTTTTCACAAACTTAACAGTTCCTGCCTTTAACATAACCAAAAGTTAAAAGTAACACCAGTATAAGGAACTTACCACCTAACACAAGCTGAGCAGTTCCCTGAGCAGAATCCTGGTCATTGGACACAACACATTGATACATGCCCTTGTCTTCCCTTTGAACGGGATTGAATGACACAGAAAACTTTGACAACTTTTGAATTCTAATGTTCTCCAGATACAAAGGCTCTCCATCTTTGTACCACTTAACAATATCTACTGGGAAACCAGAGAATGAGCAATTGAAAGTGGCTATTTTTCCTACATCAACAGTTTGTTCTTGGGGCTGCACCTGTGCGGATAGATGGGCTGAAAGAAATTGAATATGAACGTTCTTTATGAAATGACACAATTCCTATTATTATAAGCTAGATTACCTTTTCACCACTGGATAAATCAGACCATTTAACCAAAACAAATTATTAAGCAAGTCATTAGAGTCAACTCCAAAAGTATTTATTTATTCAGAACACTGGTAAAGTAACTAAAAACATATATAAATATTGAGTCTTTAAAATTATGAAGCAAAATAAAATGTCTTCAGCAAAAATTATAGAAAACTGCCGATCACGAAAGTTTGAAGAAACTAACAAACTTTTTAACGTTGTTGCTGTGGTATCAGGTAAAGAAAGCTGAATTAACACATAAGTTAATTATTATCACAATAACTATAGTTTCTAAAGATACGCATGCTAAACATGAATGAATCCAAATCGACCAAAATAAACAGAGAATTAAATACAATTGTTTCGGTTTGAAGTAAAAAACAATATAGTTTTCTTCAACAGAGACAATATCGAAAGATAGGTCGTGACTTTATTGGCTACAATAAGCAAAAACTGTATTTATCTAGGCTGGCTTTTTTATATTCCAACTCTACAGTACAAACACTTAGGCTATTTTGACCACGATTTAACCTTGCTTGGGATCTAAGTCCATCTGAATTTTCCAGAATGCCTTTTCAGTTAGACGGATCTCATCAAAAGAAAAGAGGCATCAGAGTTTCAAATGTCTTTCTACAACCCGCTGAGGATCAGCAAGCAGGCCAGATTCAAAGGCAAACAAGTTCCAAACTCTGACTTAAGAACATAGTGGAATGAAACCTAAGGGCAGAGCCCGGCATGGCCAGGTGGTTAGAGCATTTGATTTGCAGTTTGAGGGTCGCGGGATTCGAATCCCTATCCAACCAAATATGCTCTCCCTTTCAACCATGGGGGTGTTATAATGTGATGGTCAGTCCCACTTTCATTGGTAAAAGAGTAGCTCAAGAGTTGACGGTGGATGGTGATGACTAGCAGCCTTCCCTCTAGTCTTTCACTGCTAAATTAGGGACGGCGAGTGCAGATAGCCCTCGTGTAGCTTTGCGCGAAATTCAAAACAAAGCAACCCAAACCTAAGGGCAGAATTAAGGGGTACAACACTGGACACATTCTGCTCGTCTAGAACGTTTAAGTAGGTGCAGCTACTTACTGTCATGCATTGAAATACTCACCTGAATAATAATCGATTCATTTGTTTGTTTCTTTTGAATTTCACGCAAAGTAACTCGAGGGCTATTTGCGCCAGTCGTCCCTAATTGTAAAGTGATAGACCAAAACGGAAGCAGTTAGCCAATACCACCCACCGCCAACTCTTGGGCTACTCTTGACTAGTGAATAGTGGGATTGACTTTCAAATTACAATGCCACTGCAATTGAAAGGGCAAGAATGTTCAGTGATGAGAATCGAACTCGCAATCCACACATTGCTAGTTGAGGTCCATAACCACCAAGCCAGGGATCTGTTCAATTTCTAGGTCATAAAAGAGTTACAACCATAATATTTGCATACTTTATTTGACTACAGTTTGTTAATACCTGACTGTATGCCTCCTAATAGTTAGAGAGCTGAAAGCAATAGGTTTTTAGACAGCGATTTTGTGAACCTTTCTATTTCAAAGTTTACATAAGCTCCTTACCAATGGTCGAATGGTTTGACTCTATCAGGTGAGTGAGTGCTAATACCTGAACACGTTTTAAACTGAAACAAGAGAATGTAGTGTTACATCTAAGAAGAAAATAAAGTTTTCTGAATATTTAGGTAAATTAAAGAAAAAATTCAAAACTAAATGTCTCAAAAAGTAGCCAATATTTGTAAATTCTATTACAAATTCAATATTAAACGTTCCTTACTGCAAGTAAAACCTTGTACACAATGAGTATGCCTCAAGTCAGCATTAACTCAAGTAGTTGACTTAACCACAGTCAACATTTAGGAGGCCCGGCATGGCCAGGTGGCTAAGACGCTCGACTCGCAATCT
>NW_013674065.1:0-641 GCF_000517525.1 Limulus polyphemus
ATAAGAACAATGTGGAAATATACAGTAACTTGAAACTTAAGGTGACGGTAATAAGAACAATGTGGAAATATACAGTAACTTGAAACTTAAGGTGACACTAATAAGAACAATGTGGAAGTATACAGTAACTTGAAACTTAATGTGACATTAATAAGAACAATGTGGAAGTATACAGTAACTTGACACTTAAGGTAACATTAATAAGAACAATGTGGAAATATACAGTAGCTTGAAACTTAAGGAGACATTAATAAGAACAATGTGGAAGTATACAGTAACTTGAAACTTAAGGAGACACTAATAAGAACAATGTGGAAGTATACAGTAACTTGAAACTTAAGGTGACATTAATAAGAACAATGTGGAAGTATACAGTAACTTTAAACTTAAGGAGACATTAATAAGAACAATGTGGAAATATACAGTAACTTGAAACTTAAGGAGACACTAATAAGAACAATGTGGAAGTATACAGTAACTTGAAACTTAATGTAACGGTAATAAGAACAATGTGGAAGTATACAGTAACTTGAAACTTAAGGAGACACTAATAAGAACAATGTGGAAGTATACAGTAACTTGAAACTTAAGGTGACACTAATAAGAACAATGTGGAAGTATACAGTAACTTGAAACTTAAG
>NW_013674065.1:1595-2896 GCF_000517525.1 Limulus polyphemus
CCTAATTACTATTGATGACAATAAAGCTGGAGGATATTTTATGAAAACGACGTGGATTAACACTACCTAATTACTATTGGTGACAATAAAACTGAAGGATATTTTATGAAAACGACGTGGATTAACACTACTTAATTACTATTGATGACAATAGAACTTGAGGATATTTTATGAAAACGACGTGGATTAACACTACCTAATTACTATTGATGACAATAAACCTGAAAGATAGTTCATTAAGAAACAACCATTGTTACTGACCACAGTGTTGATTAAGATGGTTATTGTTGACAATAAACCTGAGAGATAGTTTATTAAGAAACAACCATTGTTACTGACCACAGTGTTGATTAAGATGGCTATTGTTGACAATAAACCTGAGAGATAGTTTATTAAGAAACAACCATTGTTACTGACCACAGTGTTGATTAAGATGGCTATTGTTGACAATAAACCTGAGAGATAGTTTATTAAGAAACAACCATTGTTACTGACCACAGTGTTGATTAGGATGGTTATTGCTGGATAACTCACCTGTGTCGATAATATGGATGAGACGGGTATGCCGATGGGTATGTATTGCCGTATCCTCGGTTATGACCGTAGTGATGTGCCCCGTAGTACCACGGGTAGTAAGCTAGCTTGCTATGGCCGTGGTGTCCATGTCCACTCTGGTGATGCTCTTTGGGGTCTGGTGGCTGATCGGGAAGAAGAGTGGTGTTTGGTTCAGCATCTCCTTCTCGCTCGTCGAAGAAAGCTGAAGAAAAATTGAATCGTATCGCTCTGGTGCCTGCTACCAGGTGGAAAATGTAGTCGCTAAGGGAGAAAGTTACCGGTTACATTACAGAGAGATACTACTTTGTATATGGTCAGAAGCCATTGTTGGGCTCCTTGGAAACGATAGTTTATTACGAAAGAGTTCTGTACTGTACTTCCTAATGTACTGTATTTCCTAATGTACTGTACTTCCTAATGTACCGTACTTCCTAATGTACTGTATTTCCTAATGTACTGTATTTCCTAATGTACCGTACTTCCTAATGTACTGTATTTCCTAATGTACTGTACTTCCTAATGTACCGTACTTCCTAATGTACTGTATTTCCTAATGTACTGTACTTCCTAATGTACTGTACTTCCTAAAAACTACAAATTTATTCTTGTCGTATAGTGAGTAACTCAAAGAAAGGGGTTTTGTATATGACAAAAAGACATATCCTTTATTATATGTTTCCCAAAGCATTAATATTATTCAGTTATAAACCTGCTTTATCCGTTTTATGTTAACTTATACAAATAAC
>NW_013674065.1:3721-5415 GCF_000517525.1 Limulus polyphemus
AACACAGCTGCTAAATAAACCTGCTTTATCCGTTTTATGTTAACTTATACAAATAACACAGCTGCTAAATAAACCTGCTTTATCCGTTTTATGTTAACTTATACAAATAACACAGCTGCTAAATAAACCTGCTTTATCCGTTTTATGTTAACTTATAGAAATAACACAGCTGCTAAATAAACCTGCTTTATCCGTTTTATGTTAACTTATACAAATAACACAGCTACTCAATAAACCTGCTTTATCCATTTTATGTTAACTTATACAAATAACACAGGTGCTAAATAAACCTGCTTTATCCATTTATGCTCTGACCGATGCGGGTATCGAAACCTGATTTTTAGCGTTATAAACCCTAAGACTGAGGTACGAGGGATATATTTAAAGATAAAAGATACATTGATTAGTAGTTTTAGCGTAAAGCCACACAACGAGATACCTACACTGTGCTCAACGCGGGGATCGAATTTCAATTTTTTGCGTTACAAGCCCTGAAGGTTGCCGCTGAGCCAGCGGGGGGAGGGGCTAAGAATCATTGGATTGTTTTATTTTTTCTCTGAAATGTATCTGTTCGTTACGTTTTAAATTATTTTTATTCAAAATTTTGTATTTAGCCATCACTCGTAGGATGAGCGAATCTTACTACTAATTTTTTATGACGTACACAACCGCAAGGTTTATCTTGAAGCTGTGTTACTTTTAACACGTCTGATGTTTTATACTCGTATATTAAGCAGCATTGATGTTACTGATTAGTTGTTGTGAATTATTCAGCACACAAACTGTTTAAAATACAAAATAAATCTAAAGCCCAATGTGTCGTTTGATTTACTACTTGTTACTGAGTCATACCTTATCAGTAACCCTGGACACGGGCAAATCAGTGGTATCTTGAGATGTCTTTTACCCACACTATTTCTATAATAATTTACAGAATATGATTAAAATATCTCTCAAAACACTATACATACATATATGATAGACTGGGTTTCATATTAATATTTTGTGGAATTAGCTACTTTGCTCAGTTCACTGGGAGCTGACCTTCAACTGTGTGCTTGGACTCCCTCATTACCGACTTGTTTTTATACCAATCCCTACCGATGGTGGTTATTTTAGTTTTCCTAAAATTCTCTAAACCCGAAAAGTCAATTCCGGAAAAACCGATGTTGTTCAATAATAATAATCTCTCTTCACCCCCTCATGGTTGTGAATGGAGGTTAACTTCTAGGGGGGGGGGTTGTTTAATTACGAATGGAAGAGAAGGAAGCGAGTCACTTCCTCGTGGATCAGCCGTGAGGAACACTGCAGAGTCCTGTAGTCCAACAGCATGTTTTAACTTTCATATTAACCAAAACGGCCATTATTCAACAGAGTGTCCTCCAAGGTGGCTGGGATCAATAAATCCAATGGCATATATTTTATATTTCAACATCCAATGTAAAGACACTGAGTATTTTTATATTCCAACATCCAATGTAAAGACACTGAGTACTTTTATATTCCAACATCCAATGTAAAGACACAGAGTACTTTTATATTCCAACATCCAATGTAAAGACACAGAGTACTTTTATATTCCAACATCCAATGTAAAGACACTGAGTACTTTTATATTCCAACATCCAATGTAAAGACACTGAGCACTTTTATATTCCAACATCCAATGTAAAGACACTGAGTACTTTTATATT
>NW_013674065.1:6325-7192 GCF_000517525.1 Limulus polyphemus
AAATACCTGTATAAGTATGAACAATACCTGTATAAGTATGAAAAATACCTGTATAAGTATGAACAATACTTGTATAAGTATGAACAATACCTGTGTAAGTATGAACAATACCTGTAAAAGTATGAACAATACCTGTATAAGTATGAACAATACCTGTATAAGTATGAACAATACCTGTATGTTCATACTTATACAGGTATTGTTCATACTTATACAGGTGCTGTTCATACTTATACAGGTATTGTTCATACTTATACAGGTGCTGTTCATACTTATACTTATACAGGTATTAACATCCAATGTAAAGACACTGAGTACTTTTATATTCCAACATCCAATGTAAAGACACTGAGTACTTTTATATTCCAACATCCAATGTAAATAACGGACAAAAAACTGAGTGAAAACACTTTTCTTTCTTCCGTGGCAGTTATTTCGATTTAAACTTTTTAATCCCAGGCCAAATTTTAACTTGACCAAGGGTCAAAAGTAATCGGGGGTGTTCAGAATCATTATCTCTTCACCTCACTCGCGGACTATATGTGTCGTGAGGAGAGAGACACAGAGAAGAAAAAAAAAGAAGTTAAAACACTCATTTTCTGTGCAAAATATATAGGGGGCTCCAGCAGTAATTAGTGGACTCAATTGATGGTATTTTTCTTTACGTTATTTTGTGTGGCTGGTATGTTAGTATGGACCCTGTAAACAAAAACAACAACAAAATGTTTTCATAGACAATGGTGTCGACATCATTGACAATTGTAAGGTTATTTCAGTGTTTATTGACACATCTGCTCAAATAAAACAATAAAAAAACTATTATAAGTGTCAAATATTTGTAAACCTGGAATATAAAAGTACTCAGTG
>NW_013674065.1:8192-9610 GCF_000517525.1 Limulus polyphemus
TATTGTTCATACTTACACACATTCTTCATACTTATACAGGTATTGTTAATACTTATACAGGTGTTGTTCATACTTATACAGGTATTGTTCATACTTATACAGGTATTATTCATACATATACGGGTATTATTCATACTTACACAGGTATTGTTCATACTTTTACAGGTATTGTTCATACTTATACAGGTATTGTTCATACTTATACAGGTATTGTTCATACTTACACACATTCTTCATACTTATACAGGTATTGTTAATACTTATAAAGGTATTGTTCATACTTATACAGGTATTATTCATACTTATACAGGTATTGTTCATACTTACTCAGGTATTGTTCATACTTTTACAGGTATTGTTCATACTTACACAGGTATTGTTCATACTTATACAGGTATTGTTCATACTTACACAGGTATTGTTCATACTTACACAGGTATTGTTCATACTTACACACATTCTTCATACTTACACAGGTATTGTTCATACTTACACACATTCTTCATATTTACACAGGTATTGTTCGTACTTACGCTGGGTAATAAGGAACATTTTCACACACCGTCCGCCCTGTTTCCGGACAATACTGGGGCTTGGGCAGAAAGGTGTTCTTTGGTGGAGTCAGCTTTGGGTGAGGGTAAGGTGAATAATAATAAGGATCACTTGAATAAGGGTGCCACACTCCTCTGTAGGGTGCATGTGATAACACCTCCTGAAAGTGGCCAAGTAATCCCACGAGAAACATAGAGAGCTGAAACTAAACAAAAACAACAAATTATTATACTATTAAGTTATCCCATTATATGGTGAATTTAGTTGAATTTGTTTCTCAAGATACAATTTGACACGCAGGAAATAAGGCAAGGGTTAATGTACGAGTACCACGAAACCCTTGACGTCTTTGTAGAGAATGTAGATTTAGTTAACTCATTCTACACAAACAGTTTGTCAAAAGGAAATATTAGTGAGCACAAGAATGATTGTGTGATGTGTCACGTGCAAAATAGAATAAATATGTGATGTGTCACGTATGCAAAATAGAATAAATATGTGATGTGTCACATTAATGCTCAAGTTTAAAATGCAGAGATGTCAAATGAAGATAACTGTCAAGTACAAGGAGCTCTCTACCACGTTAAAATAGGACTAGCAAGAGGTATCCTTCTACCCGGAGAGTCGTTATTCAAGAATGTTTCTTTGGCTGGCTGTTCAAAACGTGTGTATTAATGGATTATCAAAGTGCCAGTCAATAAAAAGTGTATTTGTCACCACGGACACCGGAGTAGCAATATGGAGAAAACACGTGGGTTAGTTTCGGTTACCTACTGGTCTTGATGTTATAGATGTATGAAACAGCAGAACTTGGGTTAGTTTCATGTTACCTACTGGTCTTGATGTTATAGATGTATGAAACAGCA
>NW_013674065.1:10431-15762 GCF_000517525.1 Limulus polyphemus
AAGTAAATAATAATTTTTACTTTATTTAACAATAGGGGTTGTTTGTTTGAAGAAATAATAATTTTTACTTTATTTAACAATAGGGGTTGTTTGTAAGTGCGTGAACTTCAACACTTTTATGTAGATGAAACTTAATTAGTTGTATAAAACATAATTTGCTGGCAATCTGATCTCAAAAGTGCAAAACGAAAAATTCATCGTAAAGAAACTGCCTAATTGCTAGTAGTAAACGTAAAGACGACCCCTGAGTGGATTATAATATATACTTACTAATTTTCACCCGTTCTTTGTGTGTGTGTTTGAGAATGATAATACTTTAGATATTTAAGAAACAGATGGATAGTTTTATGTTGTTTCTTGGTATGAGCACTTTACCTGCGTCACCATGGTGATTTATTTGTCACAACAGTGTGTATACATAAACAAAGAACCCCTATAATCGTTTTCTAAACCTCTAGGCCATTTGTCATATTAGTAAAAAGACATTAATAGCTTGCTACGAAACTTTCGGACATGATTAAAATAAAGAAGCTTTTATTTTCTGATGGATAACGTTTTATAGTAATAGAATACTTGACAGCGTAGTCCATTCTCTTATACGTAATTAAAATGCTTGTATTACCTTTACTGAACATCATCTACCCCCCCCCCCCCAGTGGCTCAGTAGTAAGTCTGCAGGCTTATGACGCTAAAATTCAGGCTTCGATACTCGTGTATGGCAGAACACAGATAGCCCATTCCGTATATTTGTGCTTAACAATAATCAAACCAAATCACCCTCTATAGAGAAGTCAGGCCTGCTAGATATAATTGCGCAAAGCATGTTAATACTACAGCACCATCTATTGGCAAGACTTGCAAGTACCGATAATATTAACAAGCGATTTATTAGTTTTCAACTCTTAGTGATATTATGATCGCATTTTGATGTTTTATATCAGGTTATTTCTCAAAACTTCCTCAAGCATTCATTTGAAGTTTATGAAACGTATAGTATGTACAAAAAATTCATTCTGCATGACATTCCTTCTTCATATAGCTAAGACTTACCCATGGATTTTTTCCTTATCCAATTAAAATTTCATAACAGTTCTTGTTATATTCGTGACCTCTCCACAAAAGAACTTTCAAGTTTCATAAAACTCAAGAAGGAAAAATTAATGAGGTAAGAACCGAGAGAATTGCCCTGAACACAACTCTTACGTGACCCATATTTGTTTATAGTTTTACTTTTACTACAATAGCAGTACAAGCAGATATAGCAGGGTGAGGCCTATAAACTTGTGAACAAAGGGTTATTGTGACTTTTAGAGAAGGAACACTATCGCTTTGAAGTATGCTAGCGTACAATTAAGTTTAAAAAATATTGATTAAAATAAGATACTGTAGTTGGAGAACAATTAGGCTACTACTGTTAAAATGAGATCGTAAGGAGCAGTTAGGCTTAGTAATTGTTGTTATAGTAAGATATACTATAGCTGTGAAGTAATCCAAATAATTAGGCTTAGTAATTATTGTTATAGTAAGATACACTGTAGCTGTGAAGTAATCCAAATAATTAGGCTTAGTAATTATTTTTATAGTAAGATATACTGTAGCTGTGAAGTAATCCAAATAATTAGGCTTAGCACTTATTGTTAGAATTAGATATACTGTAGCTGTGAAGTAATCCAAATAATTAGGCTTAGTAATTATTGTTATAGTAAGATATACTGTTATTTGTGAAGTAATCCAAATAAGTAGGCTTAGCACTTATTGTTAGAATTAGATGTCAAAGGACATGAAAGCGTAGCAACTATCGTTCCTATAGCTAGGAAGTAATCCAAACAATTAGGGTTACCACTAATTAGTATAACACAACGCTTTTGAGGCTCTCATAATTCGTTCCCTCGAGATTTATCACAAATATTAATTATATAAATCTGATAATTTGACAAAAAGAATATCAGATTAAGAAGGTTTCAATATATAAACTAATTATGTATTACTAAGATTTTTAGCACCTAAGAACTGTTTAGTGTTTATTTTAGCGTAAAGCTATACAACGAACTGTCTGCAGCATCCGCTGCAGGATTCGAGCCCGGAATTTTTTAGCATTATAACTCTCCAAGCTTACTGCTATGTCATCGGGGCTTCATGATCGGAACTTAACATCGTTTTCGCTAAACCTAACCTGTATTAATTTTGTTTTTTAGTTTTAGTGACTCATAGAACGGCTCTGAGTTTTTGTTTTGTTTTTCAAGTACAAACTTTTAGCGTTATAATGTGACGGTCAATCCCACTATTCGTTGGTAAAAGATTAGCCCAAGAGTTGGCAGTGAGTGGTGATGACTAGCTGCCTTCCCTCTAGTCTTACACTGCTAAATTAGGGACGGCTAGCGCAGATAGCCCTCGTGTAGCTTTGCGCGAAATTCAAAAAACAAACAAACAAACTTTTAGTTCATAGCTCTGTCATCTCTCGACCAATTTCAGAACTAATTACAGTTTTGGAATCAGGAGGTCAAACCTTTTTGATTGATGTATTTGATCATGCCCAATGTCTCATATATTAATTTACTCTAATCCTGTCTAAAAGAATTTCAGTTTGAGGGTGGACTGGTAGAGATCCTGCTGAGTAATAAAATTGAATCAGATATACGCTCGCCCCACAAAAATATAGCACAAAAATATAGCCAATAAAAAGGAAACAAAATGTCTATTAGATTAATTTACTCCAATCCTGCCCAAAAGAATGTCAAGTGCCGCGGCTATTGATGATTCTTTCTTGTTTTGTTTGTTTGTTAAGCACAAAGATATACAATGAGTTATACGTGCTGTGCCCACCACGACCTATATTAATATAGTTTAAAAAAATATATTATTTTTACAACATTTTGAAATTTATCATTTACAGTGTCACGGTTTTAGTCATTCTTTTTTGTCAGAAGTTTATTTTTGTGTTGTTCTCATTTTGCTTTATTTACTTCTTGTGCTACTTAATTAGAATTCTTGTAAATGTTGAAATTAGGTTCGCCGCTGAGACAGCGGTAAGTCTACGGACTTACAACGCTAAAATCAGGGGTTTGATTCCCGTCGGTAGACTAAGCAGATAGCTCGATTTGGCTTTGCTATAACAAAAACACACAATTTTGGAATTAGGATAACATGCCTATGAAGGAAATTAAAAATAATACTTTTAAAGATATAGTATTATATAGAAAGTGAAATCTAAAGATTTAGGAAACTATAATTCAATAAACTGAAAACTATATTTTGCATATAGTAAGTTCATATTATTTATCCATATTTGTCTGGTAATAGCTTACTTATTTACTTATTAATATAACTCAAGCTTCTATAGTCTATTAATTAATCTACCCAAAGTATTCGAAATCTAACTAACGCATCTCAATCTTCTGAAGTATTTCATCTAACATACTTCAAGCTTTTGGATTTTATTAATTAACACACATCAATCTTCTGTATTTTTTTATCTAACACATGTCAATCTTCTGGATTCTATTGTCTAACACACATCAATCTTCTGGAATCTATTATCTAACACACATCAATCTTCTGGAATCTATTATCTAACACACAATAATCTTCTGGAATCTATTATCTAACACACGTCAATCTTCTGGAATATTTTATCTAACATACATCAATCTTCTGGAACCTATTATCTAACACACATCAATCTTCTGGAATCTATTATCTAACACACACCAGTCTTCTGGAATCTATTATCTAACACACATCAATCTTCTGGAATCTATTATCTAACACACGTCAATCTTCTGAAGTCTTTTATCTAACACACATCAATCTTCTGGATTCTATTATCTAACACACATCAATCTTCTGGATTCTATTAACTAACACACATCAATCTTCTGGAATATTTTATCTAACATACATCAATCTTCTGGAACCTATTATCTAACACACATCAATCTTCTGGAATCTATTATCTAACACACACCAGTCTTCTGGAATCTATTATCTAACACACATCAATCTTCTGGAATCTATTATCTAACACACGTCAATCTTCTGAAGTCTTTTATCTAACACACATCAATCTTCTGGAATCTATTATCTAACACACATCAATCTTCTGGAATCTATTATCTAACACACACCAGTCTTCTGGATTCTATTATCTAACACACATCAATCTTCTGGATTTTATTAACTAACACACATCAATCTTCTGGAATATTTTATCTAACACACATCAATCTTCTGGAATCTATTGTCTAACACACATCAATCTTCTGGATTCTATTATCTAACACACACCAGTCTTCTGGATTCTATTATCTAACACACATCAATCTTCTGGAATCTTTTATCTAACATACATCAATCTTCTGGAATATTTTATCTAACACACATCAATCTTCTGGATTCTATTATCTAACACACATCAATCTTCTGGAATCTTTTATCTAACATACATCAATCTTCTGGAATCTATTATCTAACACACACCAGTCTTCTGGATTCTATTATCTAACACACATCAATCTTCTGGAATCTATTATCTAACACACATCAATCTTCTGGAATCTATTATCTAACATACATCAATCTTCTGGAATCTATTGTCTAACACACATCAATCTTCTGGATTCTATTAATTAACATACCTCAAGCTTTTGGGATCTATTAATTAACATACCTTAAGCTTTTGGGATTTATTAAATAACATCACATTATGTCTGTCGCATCTTTTAAAATAAACTATTATAAATTTTAAATTCATATACTTATCAAGCTTTCTCTTAAACTCACTTATATTTACTTCCTCCACAACATCCAAAGGTAACTCATTCCAAAAGCCAACCACCCTGTTAGAAAAATAAAACTGTCTTAACTGAAGATGACTCCTACCTTGCCAAAATTTATACTTGTGTCCCCTTGATCTACTATTCTCACTGTTAAATATGAAAAAAGATTAAGCGTCAACACTATCAATTCCATTTACAATCTTAAACACCTCAATTAGATCCCCTCTAACTCTTCTTTTATCAAGAGAAAACAGTTTCAAAGGTCTTAATGACAACCCCTTTTTCCCAGGCACCATTCTAGTAACCATTCACTTAACCCTTTCCAACAATTCAATTTCCTTCCTAAAGTAAGGAGCCCAAGACTGGACACAATACTTCAAATATGGCCTAACCACTGACGTATATAATAAAATTATAACCTCTTTAGACTTGTATTAAATATTTCTGTAGATAAAACCTAAAATCCTATTTGCCTTACCACTTAGCAACAATACACGGCTTGGATGGTTTAAGAGACTGATCAACTATTACACCAAGACCTCTTTCTTTCATAAGA
>NW_013674065.1:15977-19528 GCF_000517525.1 Limulus polyphemus
ATCTGCAAATTTAAGTAATTTATTGACTATTCCAATATCTATGTCATTGATGTAAATCAAAAAGAGCAAAGGTCCTAATACTGAGCCCTAAAGTACGCCACTTGTGACATTAACCCAGTTTGACTGAATTCCATTTGTAACAACCCTCTGCTTTCTTCCATCCAGCCACTCTTCTATCCAATTTGCTAACTTGTCCCTCACACCTACAGAGCTAATTTTTTTTTACAAGCCTTTTATGTGGCACCTTGTTAAATGCTTTCTGAAAATCCAGATTCACCAAATCTACATCCTAATCCTCATCTACATAAGCAGTAACCTTTTTCAAGAATGTTTAAAGATTTGTAAGGCAAGATTTTCCCTTAGTGAAACCATGTTGACTATCCGATAAAATTCTAAACTTTGTTAAATGACTTTGCAAAGTATCTTTTATCAGACTTTCCAAAAAAAATTTCCCACAACTGGATTCTATTAACTAACATACCTCATTCTTCTAGATGCAATTAGACAATGTGTTTTAGCTTTTGGATGCAATTAGACAATGTGTTTTAGCTTTTGGATGCAATTAGACAATGTGTTTTAGCTTTTGGATGCAATTAGACAATGTGTTTTAGTTTTTGGATGAATTAAGCAATGTGTTGTAGCTTTTGGATGCAATTAGACAATGTGTTTTAGTTTTTGGATGCAATTAGACAATGTGTTTAGTTTTTGGATGCAATTAAGCAATGTGTTGTAGCTTTTGGATGCAATTATACAATGTGTTTTAGCTTTTGGATGCAATTAGACAATGTGTTTTAGTTTTTGGATGCAATTAAGCAATGTGTTTTAGCTTTTGGATGCAATTAGACAATGTGTTTAGCTTTTGGATGCAATTAGGCAATGTGTTGTAGCTTTTGGATGCAATTACACAATGTGTTTTAGCTTTTGAATAACTAATACGTCTGTATCAAGCTTTGGGAAAGCTTTATCTAATACTGTTAATTGACATGTTTCAAGGTTCGAGATGATATATCTTTCTATATATATATATAATAGTATTGTCTGTTGTATGTCCATGTAAATACTTCGCAGGGTATGGATGGATCTTCACCAAAATTGAGGTTCATTAGGTCCATGCGTGGGTACATACAATTACAGTTAGTTCACTACTTACAGAGCTATTTGGTATGGAGCACTCTTGGGTCCTAAAGGAGGTCAGCTTGGTTCTTTTGATAAGGTCTTTTAAAGCGATGTTCAGTACTGAATGCAGTAAAATTGGAAAATGTCAAGAAATGTTCATAACTTTAACCTAGAATTTTGTGGAGAACACAGATGGTTTAAATCAACGTATTTCTGTCTAAAAATTGTCAAATTACTCTGCCTAATCATATTTTACAGCCTAAAATAATTCAATTACTTATAGTTCAACAGAAAAACTGTATCCCCGCATCCCCTCCTAAAATATCTATTCAAACGAAATTGACTCCAAACCTTACTTTCTAAAAATTGTGTTTGAAAATGCCTAAAACAAAAAAGAAATATTATGCAGCGCAAAGAAAACCAAGTGCTAAAAGAAAGAGAGACAGAAGAACATGACATATTTTGTACTGTGTTAACATTTAGGAAGAGATTTAAAAAACTCTTCTAGCGTGGCCACTTTAAAACAGATTCAAGCTGTTTTAAATGAGAGTCCTAAGCCTGTTACTGGAAGAGAAGGAGCTTTCTAAGTATTTTCTTTCATGGTGTTGATTGGTCTGGTTAAATATAAGGGAAGCAACTCTTCATGTCCTAAGATAACCTTTCATTCATCATGAATTTACATAACTCCAGCTAGTTAAATAATAAACACACATACACCTACTGGTCTGTTATAAATTAGCTAACGGGTTTCAACCTTCTGGTTGGTATTAACCAGTACGTTCTACCCTACTTGTGTGTTGTGAATTAGCTAAATGATTTCAATCTTTTGGACAGTATTAACCAGTACGTTCTACCCTACTTGTGTGTTATGAATTAGCTAAAGGATTTCAATATTTTGGGCAGTATTAACCAGTACGTTCTACCTTACTTGTCTGTTATAAATTAGCTAAAGGATTTCAATCTTTTGGGCAGTATTAACCAGTACGTTCTACCCTACTTGTCTGTTATGAATTAGCTAAATGATTTCAATCTTTTGGGCAGTATTAACCAGTACGTTCTACCCTACTTGTGTGTTATGAATTAGCTAAATGATTTCAATCTTTTGGACAGTATTAACCAGTACGTTCTACCCTACTTGTGTGTTATGAATTAGCTAAAGGATTTCAATATTTTGGGCAGTATTAACCAGTACGTTCTACCTTACTTGTTAGTTATAAACTAGCTAAAGAATTTCAATCTTTTGGGCAGTATTAACCAGTACGTTCTACCTTACAGGTCCATTAGGTTTTAGCTAAAGGATTTTTAACTTCTGGGTGGTATTAACCAGTACGTTCTAACCTACTGGACATTGTTGGTTAACTGCTTTGAACTCGAAGTCTAAAAACTAAAACAGCTAATAATTTAAGTTGTTAAAGCTATGTATTCAGAAAACCAAAGTACTGTTGTATGTTTTCTATGATAAAAATGGCTGCTTAAGAAACGTTGTTTGTAATTTACTTTCGTACTTCCCTATACAAGTCAAGATGGTTGTTATTTTACGTTTTATCAAATATATATGCATGTATTATTAGAATAGAGCTAGCTGGTGGCTTAGAAATCTGAGATATTTTTATTATAACGCATTTTCCAAAACAGCTGTAGTAACATTTCAACAGTTATGATTTTTTCTGGATAGTGGCGACATCTGTTGTTGATATCGTAAACAGCTCGTTTAGTACGGTGGAGATTATTTTTAGCTTCAGAACAGGAGAGCTGGAAGTGAAAACTTCTATTAATTTGTTTAGAAGGAGGAAATATCCTCTATCGTTTCGACAGTGTATAAAATCTAGGTTACTGCTTTAAGCAGTAATCAGATAAAACGTTCTTTTTATGTGTGTTTTTTTAGCCTGTGGCTATAACATGAAAACCTAAATATCCGGCGTAGTCGTGAACTTAATAGATTCTCTTTTCTTTATCAACAAAGTGCAGGAGAGCTTGCTGGTGTGTAGTAACAAAAAATGTTGTTACGAAACAAAAAGGTGGGAACAAGTTTCAAAATACTAAGTCTAAAGCAGTTTATTTCTGATTTAAAATAGACTAAAATTTACAGAGGTAAAAGTTTGATTAATTACGTTAATCAACAAGATCTTGACGTTACGGTACAAGATCTTAACGTTACGGTACAAGATCTTGACGTTTCTTTTCCAAGGATTTTGTTTCGAATTTAACAAGCAACGGTATATTAGAAACTTAATTCTTTTCTCTTCTTACTCATGTCATAGCCTTTCACAAAAAACTATATATATATATACACATGTGATTAAATACAGTTAAATTACGTTTATCAATACAAAAACCTTAGCGGACAAAAGGCAGCGAAGAAAAGGAAACAACAAAAGTGTAGAGTTTGTTTGTTTTGAATTTCGCGCAAAGCTACACGAGGGCTATCTGCGCTA
>NW_013674065.1:19789-29732 GCF_000517525.1 Limulus polyphemus
AGGGAAGGCAGCTAGTCATCACCACCCACCGCCAACTCTTGGGCTACTCTTTTAACAACGAATACTGGGATTGACCGTCACATTATAACGCCCCCACGGCTGAAAGGGCGAACATGTTTGGTGGGACTGGGATTCGAACCCGCGACCCTCAGATTGCGAGTCGAGCTCCCTAACAACCTGGCCATGCCGGACGACTGAAGTGTAGAGTAATTTTCACACGCACAACTTAATGTTGGAACATAACTAAAATCCTAACAGACTAATCAATCTTTTCAATTACAAGAGGTTTAACTGATGCGTCTTGCTGAAGACACTCCACCGTGAGTCAGCTATGTTTTAAAAAATAACTTGGTCGTTTATTCAGGAGCTCTCCTTCATTCTGTGTTATGCTAAAGTGTATAATTTAAGTTTGTTTTTGCTTCTTTAATTTCGAACGAAGCTATACGAGAGATATCCGCGCTAGCCGACCCTAATTTTGAAATTATAGACTATTGGGAGCCAATCAACCAAACCCACCATCAACTTATCTTAATGAGAAGAAAGAAAAAAAGGAATTACGCGACAGTTGGTCAGTTTGCAGAGTACCGCAGTATCTCATTACCTTTTATAAAGCTTGTTCCAGGTAAACGCTCCAGATGTGACGAGAAATCCAGGATTAACTGAATATCTTCTTGTGCGTTTCCAAGAAAGTTACTGATCAGTGTTCCAGAGCATGAAGGACAAACCAGGTTTAACTGAACTTGATGAAAGTAAACAGAAACACCTTACTGGTTCTTAGAACTGTTGGACAAACCAGGTTTAACTGAACTTGGTGAAAGTAAACAGAAACACCTTACTGGTTCTTAGAACTGTTGGACAAACCAGGTTTAACTGAACTTGGTGAAAGTAAACAGAAACACCTTACTGGTTCTAAGAACTGTTGGACAAACCAGGTTTAACTGAACTTGGTGAAAGTAAACAGAAACACCTTACTGATTCTAACAACTGTTGAACAAACCATGTTTAACTGAATTTGCCCTTTGTAGCTTCAAAACATGTAGAACAATTTAAATTTTGATATTCTCGAGAAACGAGTATATCTAGCGTGTCCAATACACGAGAAAGATTTAATATAGAGAATAATAACATCTTCTTTATCTACAACTATTCGTCGGTAAAAGAGTAGCCCAAGAGTTGGCGGTGGGTGGCGATGACTAGCGGCCTTCTCTATAGTCTTACACTGCTAAATTAGGGACGGCTAGCGCAGGCAGCCCTCGTGTAGCTTTACGCGAAATTCAAAAACAAACAAACAAACAAATACTAACACATATGTATCAAACGCAATTTGTTTTTTGGAGTGGTATGGATTTCAGTTGTTTTTTTAAGTAATGACCTACCCCATTTTGTATGACTACTGTTATTAGTGGCCGACATGTCCAGGACTCGCAATCTGAGGGTCGCGGGTTCGAATCACCCTCCCACCAAACATGCTCACCCTTTCAGCCGTGGGGGCGTTATAATGTAACGGTCAATCTCACTATTTGTTGGTAGCTCAAGAGTTGGCGGTGGGTGGTGATGACTAGCTGCCTTCCCTCTAGTCTTTCACTGCTAAATTAAGGACGGCTAGCGCAGATAGTCCTCGTGTAGCTTTGCTCTTACAAAATTTACATATTCGTATCAGCAAACTTCAGTGCCAACATCATTAGTGCAAACTTTGCTGTTATAGGTTACGAACGTTTTGTCTGTGTATGGTTTTGGGTCGTTGCCAATTAAAAAAGTGATAAGCTGTTTGGTTGCGACTTAATGCCTATGAACATGTACCTTTTGTTTTTGAAACTCGTGAGGAATTACGTAAATGATGGCAATTTAATAATAAGTAAAATATCCAAAAGGTGGAGCTCGGTTAAAATACAAGAAAGTTACAAGTAAAAGTGAAAAATTCTAAATCCAGGCGTTGATATAACTTGGCTACAATGAAGTGAAAAGAAGGAATTGGTCATATAACGTCAAAAGCACGACAAACAAGTTTATGTTAAAAACCGAAGTAAGACGAATCAACTTTATGTTATGTAATTTTAGAATAAATTGGTACCCATAAATAATCTCCAAACTTCAATGGAGCCTCGTTAATCGTCTTCTAAGCCGAGAAGGATATACTACAGAGTAATTAGTTTAAATCATAATAAGCCTAATAGTAATGAGAAGTTAGTTAGTAAGAGAAATTGTAAACTTAGGCCTCAGCAAAAATTTGTTGAGGTAACTTGTAGAACTGGTAGTCGAATAAATAAAACGCTGCCGTTAGGTGGACTTGACTTTGTAGTTTTCTTTTTACCGAATAATCCAAGAGAGCTCTCCCAACAATAGAAACCGTTACAACAATGTGTTGCAATAATATATTGTATTCTAACTAGCTGTAATAAAAAACTCTATGAACACTGATAAGTTGCACGATTTAACTTGTTATAGAGATACTGCCCAGAAGATATCTCTAAAGGATGTCCCAAGATGATTAAATTCTGTATTTAAAACATTTAAAATCGTTATTTCCGTCTATAAAATATAAACTAACAGATAGTGAGTTTTACAAGCTGATTTGTATAATTCATGTGCCAATGAAATTATTCCTACTGATAGCTTTGCGCGAAGTTAAACAAACAAACAAGATCCTGTCCGTATATTCCTAGTGCAGTATTGTTTACGGTATAACAGAAGCTGAAAACCTTGTACGTGGAATGTATTCTTTAGTCAACAACATGCATGTTTTATACGTGTAGGTGTTTACAGTAATTTATTATCTATTTCACACATAAGCTTAGTCGTTATGATGTAATTCACTTGCATGTCGTGACTAATATTTGAGTCTATTTCAACGAATCCATTTCATACGGAGAATGGTAACATTTGAAAACCATCGACACAAAATTGTTGTTTTTCGATTAAACCGTTCTCTAGCAAGTAATTTATCGTTTTATTCTCTTTCTTTATACCTTCATTTGGGATAAGCTTAAGGGGGTTATAACGCTAAACATCGGGGTTCGATACACACGGAGAGCACAGCGCAGATAGTCCATTCTGTAGCTTTGTGCTTAACATCGAGCTAATTTGTATAACGGAAGGCAACTTGGCGTACCACGTGAACTCACGTGAAGTCACCTGATCCGGTTATGAAGAGTTAACTGCACGACGTACTTGGAAGGATGAAAGTAGTAATTTGTGATGGTGCGAAGGGCTAAAATGCAGGGCTCAATACCTGTGGTAGGAACAGCAAAAATAGCCCATTGTGCAGCTTTGCACTCAAAACAAAAAACTTACTTCACGTTGAGGTGACTACCTCAACATTGAAAACAAAAAAAACACTTCCCATTGAGGTGACTACCTCAACATAGAAAACAAAAACTTACTTCACGTTGAGGTGACTACCTCAACATAGAAAACAAAAACTTACTTCACATTGAGGTGACTACCTCAACCTACAAAAGAAAAAATTACTTCACATTGAGGTGACTACCTCAACATACAAAACTAAACCAGTTTTACACGTCAAAACCGAAGCGAAGACACGCCCACAGAAGTTTTTCAAATATCAAAACGGGGATGAAGAAAATGTCCATATTTTTTATGTCAGATTCCAAGTAAACAAAAGTCCATATTTTTATATGTCCAACTCGGAGGTGAATAAAAAGTCCACATTTTTTATGTCAGATTTCCAAGTAAATAAAAGTCCATATTTTTATATGGCCAACTCGGAGGTAAATAAAAAGTCCATATTTTTATGTCAGATTGCAAGTAAACAAAAGTCCATATTTTTATATGTCCAACTCGGAGGTAAATAAAAAGTCCACATTTTTATGTCAGATTCCAAGTAAATAAAAGTTCATATTTTTTATATGTCCAACTCGGAGGTGAATAAAAAGTCCATATGTTTTTCAGATCCCAAGTAAATAAAAGTCCATATCTTTACATGTCCAACTCGGAGGTAAATAAAAAGTCCATATTTTTAAAATATGGACTTTTTATTTACCTCCGAGTTGGACATACTAAAAATATGGACTTTTGTTTACTTGGAATCTGACATAAAAAATATGGACTTTTTATTCACCTCCGAGTTTTGGACATATAAAAATATGAAGTTTTATTTACTTGGAATCTGACATAAAAAATTTGGACTTTTATTTACCTCCGAGTTGGACATACAAAAATATGGACTTTTGTTTACTTGGAATCTGACATTACAAGTCAACAGAGCTAGATCAAATGTAATAACAAATATACGGTATTAATAAGTTAATTCCTCTATAGCGTTACTACCATAAAATACCCGCACTCTGCTGGAGGGTTCTAAAGCCCCTTTCATGATTAACAGAACATCAATATGCCTTTTATAACTACCCCAAAGAAGGGCGTAGTTATAAAATATATATGAAACTCGTTAGGACATTCCCTCGTGGTACAGGAGGATGTGTGCCAAGTTTGATCCTCATTAGCTTGTTTCAAACAAAGCACCCCTGGGTATCTGAGTCGAGCGAAGAACACAAAACCCGATACCAGATTCTGTTTATCCAACCCTCAAAAACCTACACTCACGTTCCCAATTATGTCTAGGTGATCTTCCTTGGATGTCATATAGATAAGAACATTCGCCTACCACGTGGAGTGCGAGTTTGGTCCACATACATACATAGCTACAAGATGAATTAACTGGTACTTAAATATAAGAAAATTGTGTTAACGTTAAGGACCTTTCTTTTCTTTAATAAATATCTTCTATGTTTCCGTATATCATTAACTTTAGTTTGTTCTGTATAAAATAACACTAATTACCCGAGATGTAGATGGACATTTTCTTTATCTCCGTTTCGACGTCTACACAGGACTGTTTTATAGAGAAACAACAATACAGAACTGTTTTATAGAGAAACAACAATACAGTGTTGTTTTATAGAGAAACAACAATACAGGACTGTTTTATAGAGAAACAAAATACAGGACAGTTTTATAGAGAAACAACAATACAGGACTGTTTTATAGAGAAACAACAATACAGGACTGTTTTATAGAGAAACAACAATACAGGGTTGTTTTATAGAGAAACAACAATACAGGACTGTTTTATAGAGAAACAACAATACAGGGTTGTTTTATAGAGAAACAATAATACAGGACTGTTTTATAGAGAAACAACAAATTGTTGTTTCTCTATAAAACATCCTTTATTGTTGTTTCTCTATAAAACAGTCCTGTATTGTTGTTTCTCTATAAAACAGTCCTGTATTGTTGTTTCTCTATAATGATGTAAAACAGTCTCTCATTGTTATTTTTATATATAATGCTATAGAACAGTGTTTCTATATAATGCTGTAAAACCGTCTTTCATTGTAATGCTGTAAAACAGTTTCAATGTTCTTTCTCTATTATGCTGTAAGACAGGGAAAAATTGATATGCACACAGAACATACATAAAAAGGTCAACGGAGCAGAATAAGTCAGTATGTTATTAAATTGGTTGGAAAGTAGTAATAAATGGAGTTAGATCTGACTGGATCACAATTACAAGCTGTGTGCCTCAGGACTCTGTGCTGGGTCCTCTGCTGTTTGTGATTTATATTAATGATACTGACTCTGGAATGACTAATACAATTTTGAAGTTTGCAGATGACATTAAGATTTTTGGGGTGGCTAACAGCATCAAAGATGCTGCAGACTTACAGGGAGATTTAGATCATTTGATGCATTGGGACAATATGTGGCAGATGATGTTTAACTATCCAAAATGTAAAGTGATGCATGTAGGTTTTCACAATTCAAATTATTGTTACAATTTAAATGGGAATACATTAAACACTGTGGTTTAAAGAATATGTATTGGTGTTGTGATTGAAAAATCATTTAAGTCATCTAAACAAGGTATTGTAACTCCCGATAGAGCTAATAGGATTTTGGGTAGCATCTATAGAAATATTGAATACAAGACAAGGGATATTATTGTTTTACTGTACTGATCACTTGTAAGGCTTTATTTAGAGTATTGTATACAGTTTTGAGCTCCCTTCCTCAAGAAGGACATTGAATTGTTCGAGAAGGTTCAGAGAAGAGCCACTAAGATGGTACCTGGGATGGTGGGATTGTCCTATGAGGAGAGATTAAAATCTCTAAACTTCTAAACTTGTTTTTTATGGAGAGGAGAAGGATCAGGGGGGATTTGATTGGGGATGTTTAAGATTATTAAGGGTACTGATAATATAGATCCATCAAACTTTTTTGTGTTTAGCAGTGAAAACAATAGAACAAGGGTCATAAATTCAAATTTTGGCATCTGCAGTTTAGACAGTATTACTGTTTGAACGGAGTGGTTGGTTTTTGGAATGATCTGCCTTCAAGGGTGGTGGAGGCAGAAAAGATTGAATGAATACATGACTAGTAAAGGGTGGTTATAGTTGGGAGCTGGAAGGGACATCCTTGATGGGCTAATAAGCTCCTTTTTGTCCCATAAAATTTTATGACCCCCACCAAAAACAAACAACCAAACTGTTCTTTATTGTTGTTTCTCTATAATTATGTAAAACAGTCTTTCATTGTTGTTTCTCTATAATTTTATAAAACAGTCTTTCATTGTTGTTTCTCTATAATTTTATAAAACAATATTTCATTGTTGTTGCTCTATCAAACAGTCCTTTATTGTTGTTTCTCTATAATGCTATAAAACAGTCTTTCATTGTTGTTTCTCTATAATTATGTAAAACAGTCTTTCATTGTTGTTTCTCTATAATTTTATAAAACAGTGTTTTATTGTTGTTTCTCTATAATACTATAAAACAATATTTCATTGTTGTTGCTCTATCAAACAGTCCTTTATTGTTGTTTCTCTATAATGCTATAAAACAGTCTTTCATTGTTGTTTCTCTATAATACTATAAAACAATATTTCATTGGTTAATTTTATATAAAAATATGTAGGCGGATGATGTAATTTATGGTTAAAAATAACTTCTTACAACTTATAATTAAAACAGAAAACTGTCAACACCTGTAAAGTTTATTGACATTTTTAGCAGTAAAGAAAGATTGATTGTTAATTTTACGCTTGGTTCAAACCCTGAATATGAAAACACTTTTGTTGATATAAAGTGATCATATCGCTATGATTTCTCATCGCTAGTATTCAGTAAATCACTCGGATCCGTGAATAAAGGCTGTTAAATTGCGTTAATGTCTCATAACTCGTGCAACAAATGACGTAACTGCAGCTGGTGGAAAGAATCTAGATCGGTGTCACTGGGAGCGAGACTTACAAATGGATCAAAGCCTGGGATAGAGAATGGCCGGTATCCTGCTCTAGGCCTAGGTGAACGCCCCGAAGTCGTAAGTAAATATAGAAACAGGAAGAATGTTTTAACAGACAATTGTGGTGGAGGAGTCTGAGCAATGAACTGAATAAAATATAATAACTAATACATTAGTACGTGTAAATCTCACCCTCGGGTTATCCACGTGTTTAACCATGGAGGCCTTCGAGTGTATCACTTTCATCGCTACAAATTTTCAGAAACGTCAAGCATTTTCTCGTATGATAATTCAAATACACATTGATTTGTGGGGTTGATAATTAATCTAGTGGAGAGTTCCTGGTTATACTTCTCGTAAAAAATTACTTGAGTAATTCAGCCAATTGGTGTTTATTTCAACAATTTCTTCAGGGCCTCAGTGTCTTTATCATTTAACCCTTCAATGGCTCAGAGGCAGGTTTAAAGGCGTGTAATATTAAAAAAACGGGTTTCGATACCAGTGGTGGGCACACCACAGATAGCCCATTGTGTAATTTTGTGCTTAAAAATAAACAAACAAAGAATTTCATTTCTTTTGACATAAATTTTTGATAATTATACAAAATTGCATATCTGCCTTTCAACCGTTAGAGGTCTCTGCGTTTCTGTTATTACTATTTCAAAATGCATGCAGACTTTAGTTTTGTGAGTTTCGACAGTAAGTGACTGTGTAAGGCGTGCGGGGTTTATCGAACTTCCGGAAGAAGGGGTTTCTTATATCGTGGGTTTCGTAAAGAAGTGGCCAGCTAGAGCCCGACACCCGCAGTGCTTCCACTACCACCTTTGGTACGTACGCAGTGTCAAGAATTGTTGGGTTAGGTGTGGAGGGTAAAACGCCCAAACCTAAAGTATAAGCCTTCGCCTTTTTTTATCAGCGCTTGAACTGGTGTATCCTAGAGACCGTAACACCTGCAAACATATGTAACATAAAAATGTACCTGTCTCTTCTGTTCTTTTAGCCCTAACATTACATTTATCTGTCGTAAAGATGTACACTAAAACAGACGGTGTTTTAACAGTGATGGAAGATCTAGAAAACAACAATAAATATTTACCTATTCACTCTGAATGGAAGATTTAAAAGTTGTTTCTTTTAGGGACAGCGGTAGACCCAGAATATTAGCCTGATATAGATTTAAAGTTGTTTCTTTTAGGGACAGCGGTAGACCCAGAATATTAGCCTGATATAGATTTAAAGTTGTTTCTTTTAGGGACAGCGATAGACCCAGAATATTAGGTCCCTAAAAGAAACAACTTTAAATCTATATCAGGAGCGATAGACCCAGAATATTAATCTGATATAGATTTAAAGTTGTTTCTTTTAGGGACAGCGGTAGACCCACAATATTAGCCTGATATAGATTTAAAGTGGTTTCTTTTAGGGACAGCGATAGACCCAGAATATTAGCGTGATATAGATTTAAAGCTCTTTCTTTTAGGGACAGCGGTAGACCCAGAATATTAGCCTGATATAGATTTGTTCAAAAAACAAAGAAACTATATATTATGGATTTAAAACTGGAAAAATAATGAAAATAACAACCCAGATAGCCAGATTCCATCCTTAGTTTTACCATAAGTTTGTGATTTAATTTCCTAGTTTCACCATAAATTTGTAATTTAATGTTCTAGTTTCACCATAAGTTTGTGATTAAATGCTCTAGTTTTACCATAAGTTTGTGATTAAATGCCCTAGTTTACCATAAGTTTGTGGTTCAATGCCCTAGTTTTACCATAAGTTTGTGATTACATGTTCTAGTTTTACCATACGTTTGTGATTCAATGCCCTAGTTTTACCATAAGTTTGTGATTAAATGTTCTAGTTTCACCATAAGTTTGTGATTAAATGCCCTAGTTTTACCACAAGTTTGTGATTTTTTGCCCTAGTTTACCATAAGTTTGTGATTTAATGTCCTAGTTTTACCATAAGTTTGTGCTTAAATGCCCTAGTCTACCATACGATTATGATTTAATTAGAACTTGAAAAGATAAATGTATTTAAACTTCATCTCTTTCTCATCTGTTATCACCTAGACTACGGACCGTTTCCAAGGTTACACCTGGGTTGAAAACTAGCGGAATAAACTTTTAAAGTAAACGTAAGTGATGGCGTGAGTAAAGTTTAGGTGGAGAAATAAATTTGTATAGTCACGATATATAAAAAAACATGTTTTATGTTATAGAACTGTTAATTACGTGACACGTTGTTTTTTTCTGACAGGATACCGATTTTCTTACTGCCTTAGTAAAACGCTCATTGGAATTTTAAACTATTTCTTGCACAGTGTTTAAACCTTTCTCTACGTTTCATATTTTTGACCAAAACCGGTTTAAAGATACTGGCTGATTTAAAACAAACCTCTACCTCTCAACCCTCCCCCCGCTCATCCCGGTGGCTCAGCGGTAAGTCTGAGAGCTTAACATTCTAAAAATTGAGTTTCGATACCTGTGTTAGGAACAACAAATAAAATTCAACCTCAGGTGGCTAGTTTGTTTTTAATTTGTTTGTTTTGAAGTTAAGCACAAAGCTACACAATGGGTTATCTGTGCTCTGCCCACCACGGCTATCGAAACCCTGTTTCTAGCGTTGTAAGTCCTCAAAAATACCGCTGTGCCAATGAGGGGGGGGGGGGGCTCTGGTG
>NW_013674065.1:30479-31237 GCF_000517525.1 Limulus polyphemus
GTTTCTCTATAAAACACTCCTGTATTATTGTTTCTCTATAAAACAGTCCTGTATTGTTGTTTCTCTATAAAACAGTCCTGTATTGTTGTTTCTCTATAAAACAGTCCTGTATTGTTGTTTCTCTATAAAACAGTTCTGTATTGTTGTTTCTTTATAAAACAGTCCTGTATTGTTGTTTCTTTATAAAACAATCCTTTATTGTTGTTTCTCTATAAAACAGTCCTGTATTGTTGTTTCTCTATAAAACAGTCCTGTATTGTTGTTTCTCTATAAAACAGTCCTGTATTGTTGTTTCTCTATAAAACAGTCCTGTATTGTAGTTTTTCTATAAAACAGTCCTTTATTGTTGTTTCTCTATAAAACAGTCCTGTATTGTTGTTTTTCTATAAAACAGTCCTGCATTGTTGTTTCTCTATAAAACAACCCTGTATTGTTGTTTCTCTATGAAACAGTTCTTTATTGTTGTTTCATTATAATTCTATAGAACAGTCTTTCATTGTTGTTTCTCTATAATGATGTAAAACAGTCTTTCATTG
Source organism: Limulus polyphemus (assembly GCF_000517525.1). Lineage (NCBI taxonomy): Eukaryota > Metazoa > Arthropoda > Merostomata > Xiphosura > Limulidae > Limulus > Limulus polyphemus. The sequence continues at coordinate 31,016 of NW_013674065.1, forward strand.
TTATTTTTATATATAATGCTATAGAACAGTGTTTCTATATAATGCTATAAAACAGTCCTTTGTTGTTGTTTTTCTATAATTCTATAGTACAGTCTTGCATTGTTGTTTCTCTATAAAACAGTCCTGTATTATTGTTTCTCTATAAAACAGTCCTTTATCGTTGTTTCTCTATAAAACAGTCCTGTATTATTGTTTCTCTATAAAACAGTCCTTTATCGTTGT